>NW_026596069.1:23693913-23696990 GCF_907164565.1 Psammomys obesus
AGAAGAAGAAGAAGAAGAAGAAGAAGAAGAAGAAGAAGAAGAAGAAGCAGCAGCAGCAGCTAAGGACAGAGGTTGATGCTAAGGACAGAGGGTCACCCTCTAAAAACTAAAGGGTCCCATTGCTGAGGATAACGTCCACACAGCTCATTGTCCATTCAGGATTGGAGTACTACCCCTACTTTCTAGTCTTTTGGCATGAGAAGCTACTCTACATGGCTCATGGGGCTCACAGACATTGAAGCACCAATCACAGAGCCTGCATGGGTCTGCACTAGCTCCATATACGTTATGGTTGTTGGCTTGGGCCTGACAATGGAAGTGGGTGTGTCTCTGACTTTTTAGCCTGTTGTTGGGACCCTTTTCCTAGTTCTGGGATGCCTTGCCCAGCCTTGATGTGAGGGTTTGTGTCTAGTGTTAGTGTGTCTTGTGCCATGTTGTGTTGATTTCCTGGGAGGCTTGATCACTTCAGAGACAGGATCAGGGGAAATGATCTAAGGGAGAGGGGAAACGGGGAAGGAAGGAGGGGAGAGGAAGAGTAGAAGAAAGGGAAACTGTGATCAGGATGTATTGTATGAACTGAGGTTGGTGCTACATCAACCAGTTAAGTATTGCCTTGCCACAAGGACCCCAGTTCAGTCTCCAACAGTCCACATTAAAAACAGCAACAAGCCAGGTGTGGTGGAGCATGCCTATAATCCCAGCACTCAGGGAGGCAAAGGCAGGTGGATCTCTGTGAGTTTGAGGGCAGCCTGGTCTACAAGGTGAGTCCAGAACAGCCAAGGCTACACAGAAACCCTGTCTCAAAACAAAACAAAACAAAACAAAACAAAACAAAACAAAACAAAACAAAACACAATATTTATGGCACATGCTTGTAATCCCAGGTTTGGAGAAGCAAAGACAGACAGATCCCTGGGATGTGGGATTGTTGGCCCTCAACAGAAGCTTACTTGGCAAGCTCCAGGCCAGTGAAAGACAAATGGGACCAAGGTTGACCCCTGGTTTACTTTCTTTCTTTCTGTTTCTCCATCTCTCTGTCTCTCTCTGTCACACACACACAAATGCACACACACGCACACACATACATGCACCTGCACATACGTGTTGAGGAGTGTCGAAATAACCCTTGTAGACTGAAATCGTTTTGTTGTGATATGACAACCTAGAAGTTAATTGTGTGGTTCAAACCTATGAGATGGATTAGGTGAAGCAGCAAAAATATTCCACCGTGAAGGAAATCAATGGGACCATTTCTACCCGGGGCTGTCAACTCTGCATGGATGGAGAAAGTACTGCATGCCAGACCCTGGGGTGTCCAGAGCAGAGGCACCTCCATCTAGACACATCCCATGGGGTCTCCTCCAGATGCCAGTGTGGAAGAAAGAGATTGATTTGTTTTTCCATTTGTATTTTATCTCTTTAGAGCTCAGTCTCACCTTCCAAAAAGTTTTAGAAATTTCTGGGTTATTATGAATGGCTGCACCACTGCAGCTGTCCTCTAGCTACTGTACCAAAAGAAACCTTTGAAGGGCACTGGGAACTCTTCAGTCCTAAGTGGAATTGATTTCTTAAGCTCCCTGCAGCTTCCAGATGTTGTCATAAAAAAAAAAAAAAAAAAGATCCACTCACAGGGTAGACAGAAGGTTCTCTACTTGAGGGGGCAGAAGAATTTTCATATTTTAGTAACAACTCCATGAAATAAAAAAAAAAAAAATCTCTCTCATGATGGGAATTTCTTAAGAAAATGGATATTTTGATTGATTTATATTTCTGCTTCTATGGAGCTTCTCCCCAACAACTATTTTATGGTGTGTTGCTTTTTGTTTTTCTTGGCCAAGCCCTGAACGACAGTAAGTTACTTCAGGAAAACAGTAAATTGCACCGCTGACCATTCCCCAGAAAAACTCATGTTGAGTTTTGGTGCTAATTGGTGCAAGTAGAGAGGTTTTGGTGATGGCTTCAGGGACTTTTCCGCTTGACACAACATAGTCTCACTTGGGAAGACAGTCCCAATCGGATTGTCTACATTGGATTGGCTTGTGAGCTTGTCTATAGGAAATTGTCCTAATTAAGCTAATTGATTTTGGAAGACCAGTCCACTGTGGGCAGCACCATTCCCCAGTGGTCCCTGAACTGTATGGGTGGAGAAGTCCAACTGAGCACAAGCAACCCATGGAGCACGCATTCATTTCTCTCCGCTCCCAACTGAGGGTGTGATGGAATCAGCTGTTTTATTCTCCTGTCCCCTTCATGTTCCCACAGTGACAGACTGTAACCTGAAATTATGAACTAAAATAAGCCCCTTTTCCCAACAGTTACTCTTTTCAGGGTATTTTATCACAGAGGCCTTTACAGGGAATGCTCTTCTCCTGGGATTCAGTTCTGACTTATAAGAAACTGACTAGTTCCCTTGAGTGGGTTTCATAAAAGTAAGCCCTGTCCATCCCTGGTTTCTTTCACATGTGTGTTCTTGCACATAACAGCCCTTAACTCATACACACACACCTGCCCTTAATATACCCAGCTCCTGCTACAGAAAACCAACTACCATGTTAGGATGCGACTACCTGACCTTGTTTTTTGGCTCCAGAACTTTGAGATAAGTAAGTCTCTTTTTGTCACAGCTTACCCAGGCTCAAATGTCTACTTCTTGCTACATGGCAGCACGCTGACACCCTAGTTCTGCAAGACGGTTTCTGCATCCGTCTTCTATGCACTGGCTTTCTTCTTCCCTAGCTTCCAGATGATGGCCCTTTCCTCCTTTTCCTCATCCTGAACTCTACAAGATGATTATTGACATTATCTTAATTTGCATTTTATAACTCGTGGTTGATCTAAGACTTTTATTGGCATTTCTCATCCCTTTTTCTGTGATCCTGTTGCTCATACTCTTCACCCACCTTATACTGAAGAGACTTTTCTACTGTGAAGTTACAGGATGTTTCATATATAACATCCAAGATGCTAACTCTTTGCCAGCACTGGAACTGCGGGTGCCTTGAGGTTTCTCACAGTCCATGTTACATTTGCTGTGTGTGTGTGTGTGTGTGTGTGTGTGTGTGTGTGTGTGTGTGTGT
>NW_026596069.1:23697000-23715030 GCF_907164565.1 Psammomys obesus
GTGTGTGTGTGTGTGTGTGTGTGTGTGTGTGTGTGTGTGTGTGTGTGATTCTTTGCAAATGCATCCACCTTTGCAGTGCCATTTGTTTAAGTGTATGGCTTCTGCCTTTGATGGTCTTCCCACTCACTCATATCTCAGTCTAGAAATTTTAGCATTCATTTTTTCCCCCATTTATACACCAACTCATCTGGAATTGATTTTGGTATATGACTTGAGGAAGAGATTAAATTTCTTTCTTGCCAAATGGTTAGCCAAACATTCCCACAAAATTTATTGAATAAACTATTCTTTCCCAAGTGATTTATGATGCCAACTTTACTTTACACTAACTGCACTGAAGTATGTGTGTTTTAAATCCTATTTGGTAATATTATTTTATTATAGCTTGTGATTCTTTATTAAAATTCTATTTGTTTATTTATTTAATGTATATGAGTGTTTTGTCTGCACATACATCTGTGTACTATATGCATGCCTGCTGCCTGTGAAAGCCAGAAGAAGACATTAGAGCCCAAAACTGGAGTTATGGGTGGTTTTGAGCCATCATTTGAACTCTGAGAATTGAATCTAGGTCCTCTGGAAGTGTTCTTAAGCACTTTTCACTCCTTTATAATTATTTTTAATGCTCAGTAAACTGTATGCAAATTCTTCTAGATTAATATTAAAATTGCCTTTTCAAATCCCTCCTCAGATTTCATAAAATTTCAATCTGCTTTTTTAATACTTTTAAATACATGTCTCATTCTAATTTACCTCCCATTTATTATCTGTATGTCCATCTGTCTATCTGATATACATATATCAATATGTAGATGTCTATCTTCTATCAGACATCTATAATCTGTCTATATATGTACCATCTAATTACTTGCCTATTAGTGGTTAGTCTATTATTTATAAGCTATCATCTATTTATCTATTAATTTTCTGTTCATCTGTCATCTATTTGTCTAGCCGTCATTCATTCAGGCCTTTTTTTATGCACAACTTTTCTCTTTGTTCACAGTCAGCAAGTGCAGATTTGAATGGTACTTGGGAGTCAGCTAAGCCACAGAAGTTACCCTTATTCTTTGGCCAGTGTCATGCAGCCAGTATTTTTTTTAAACATTGAAACACTATAGCCGAACAGTAAGTTACAGAGGAAAGAGTTTATATGGCTTTTCACTTCCATACTGTAGTCCATTACTGAAGAAAGAACAGGAACTCAAGCAGGGCAGGAAGGAGGAGGCAGGAGCTGATACAAAGACCATGGAGGGTGCTGCTTACTGGCTTGATTCTCATGGCTTGCTCAAGCTGCTTTCTTGTAGAACCCAGGACCACCAGGCCAGGGATGGCCCCACCCACAATGGGCTGGGTCCTCCCCCACCAATCACTAATCAAGAAAATGTCCCACAGTCTTACCTGTGGGTCTTAAAAAGGAATTTTCTCAGTTGAGGCTCCCTTCTCCATGATGACTCTAGTTGTATCGAGTTGACATCAAACTAGCCAGTATAGCTGCTGGGGCATAAAGAGATTTTATCTTACGTAAATTCTTGACATGGTTTTAGAGAATTACAAAGCACCGTACAAAGTACTATTACAAAATGAAATCATAGGGACGGATTTGCCCGAACTGCGGCACTAGTGGTTGCAGCCATCTCTAAACAGCAGCTGACACAGCTCATCTTAACCAAGTATCTGGATTCCGCCGCTTACTGAAATAACAAAGCACTCACATTTTCATTAAAATTAGGTTTTAATGCAAAACCCAAACATGCAAATACATACCTACATATAATTGTGTTATTGCACAATTACAATACCCTTTTTCATACTTCCATCTGATTCCCTTTTACAGACATAGGTCACTGACATTCGGGGTGGTTAGTTGCTGCTAAATGGTAATGGTCTTGGTAAGAGGAGGCTACTGCTGCCTCTAGGTCACAAAAATACTTCACCAAGAGCATCAGGCTAGCCAGGACTGCAATTCCAGCTACTCAGGAGGCTGAGGTAGGAGGATCGCAAGTTCCAGACCAGCCGGGGCAACATGGTAAAACTCTATCTTAAAATAAAAAGTGAAAATAGAAAAGAGGCTGCTGTGATGGCTCAGCATGAAACTATAACCATTTGCTGTGTAACCATAACGGTATAAATCTGGATCACCAGCACCTGCATGTAAGCGAAGCATCTCGTGCCTCTAACTTCATCACTGGGGTAGAATGGGGACCAGAGACTAGTGGCTCCCAGCCAGCCTAACTGAAATAACTAGCTCCAGAATCCATGATCCACTCTGGCTCAGGAAAAATAAAATAAAAAATCATCCAGCATTAACCTCTGGCTTCCACAGACCAACCCATAGATGAACACACACACACATGCACGCATGCACACACACTGATAAATAGGCTGGGGACGTAGTTCAGTAGTAAACTGCTTGTTCAGCACTCACGTGGCCACAGGTTCAATCCTCACTACCACAAAATATCTTTTTTACAAGCAAGTGAAATCCACTTTTAGATTCAGATGTAAAGCAAAACAAAACAAAAAACCCCAAAGTCCTTGTAGTTTAGAGCAATTTTAGGGTAGAGCAGAAAGAAATGAGTTTCCAAATATTTACTGTCTCAGCTCACACTCAGTATCGCCCATTGCCACTATTCCTCATTGGAGTAGTGTGCTAGCTACAGCCAAAAAGCGAGCGCTGACAAAACATTATTCCCAGAGTGCATGGTTTCCTGATGTGTCCTGTGGATTTTGACAAATGCATAAGAATGCACATCAAACACTACAACATTTGCAGAGTGGCCTTCCTGCCCTAAACATCCCTTACCATGGCTGTCTCTGTCACTTTCTTTTCCAGAAAGTTATTTGCTTGGACTCTAATTGTTTGTAGCCTTTGGAGATTGGTTACTTTCACTTAGTAATATGAGTTTAAGATTCTATGACGTCTTCTGGTGTCTTTTTTATTTTATTTTTAGTTTTTTATATTAATTACACTTTATCCACCTTGTATCCCAGCTCTAACCCCGTCTCTCATTCCCTCCAAATCCCACTCTTCCTCTCTCTTCTCCTCCCATGCCCCTTCCTAAGTCCACTGATAGGGGAGGTCCTCCTCACCTTCCATCTGATCCTAGTCTATCAGGTCTCATCAGGAGTGGCTGGCTGTATTGTCTTCCTCTGTGGCCTGGTAAGGCAGTGCCCCCCTCAGGGGGAGGTGATCAAAGAACCAGCCACTGAGTTCATGTCAGAGACAGCCCCTGTTCACCTTACTGGGGAACCCATTTGGACACTGAGCTGCCGTGGGCTACATCTGTGCAGGGGTTCTAGGTTATCTCCATGAATGGCCCTTGGTTGGAGTATTAGTCTCAAAAAAGACTCCTGGGCCTGAGAACTGAAGGGGACAGGAGCTCCACAAGGAGAGCAACAGGACCGAGAAACCTTCTCATGTCTTTACAGGCCAGTTCATCTTAGTGCTGATATGCACTTGCTTGGGTGCACCACTGTTTACTCATCCTTCGCTTACTGAAAGTTGTATTCACTGCCTCCAAGTTTTGGCAATTATGAATAAGTGTCTTAAAAAATATCCCCATGCAAGTTTTGTGTGGACGTCATTTTCAAGGCATTCAGATATTTATCGAGGAACATGGTTGCTGGATTATACAAACACATTTTATTTTAGAAGCAATTGCTAAATCATCTCCTAATGTGTCTTGTACCATTTTTCAATCTTAACAACAATTAATCAAATCTCCACCATAGTCTTCAAACCCAGGATCATATAGAATTTCTCCTGTGTTATCTTCAAGAAGTTTTATAATTTTACATATCAGTCTATGATTCATTCATGTTTAGTTTTATCAAACACATAATGTCTATGTAATTAATTTGTTTTGCATGAGGAAAATTGCTTGTTCCAGACTCACCTGTTGAAAGGACTTGCCTCTTCTACACTGCCACATCGCTACTTTGACAGAAATGATTTCACTCCATCCTAGTTCGAGGTATCCTGGTCTGTTTAATTCATCTACGTGTTTCCAGTACCACACAGTGCCTTGCTTCTACTGTCCTGAAGTCTGATAGCCAGTCTGGCATTGTTCCTTTGCCCTTCAGTATCATCCTGACCATCCCAGGTCTTTTCTCATTCCATTAGTAATTTTAAAATTATGAGTGTTTTTGACAGCCACAAAATAACTTGCTGGAATTTTGATTATGACTATGTTGACTCTATTGATCAAGTTGGGAAAAATTTACATCCAGAAAACCTTGAGTCTACTCTCCATGGACATGGAAGGTCTCTGGTGTTTAGTCATTCTTTTATTTATCTCAGATTTTTGTAATGTTCTTTATATGTGTATGACTTATATTTTGTTACATCAATACTTTAGTACTTTATTTTCTTCAGTAACGTTTCATAGTTCCCTTCACTTGAGCACATACATACCTTTAACTTTATTCTTGGGTGTGATATGTATTTTGATAATCATATACTTTGAAAACATTTCATAATCCTCTCCGTGATTCGAACTCTCCTAGGTAATGGTGATTCTGTGGGAAACTCAAACCTATTTGAAATCTTTTCTCTTAACAGTTCGCTGAAGCGGAGCATGTGCACACTAAAATAACCAAGAAATATGAAATCTGACTGTGGCACCACGATGAAGAAGTACAATGCCTTACCAGATTATATTGTAAAGAAGCTTTTCCCTGAGGACAGGGCACTGACAGCCTGAGCACAGAGGGAGCATTGCAGGAAAAGCGAGTTAGGAAATATTAGCTGTTTCTGGTAAAAATAGTAAACCAGTGGACGGAACGTGAATGGGTGTGCCGAAACTTGAACTCGGTAAGGAAGGCCTAACCATGAAGGGGTAGAAGAATCAGAGGCAGCATGAGGTGATGGGACGAGACACCACAGGGGCTCTAAAGATGGCGGCAGAGACACTGGCAGCTTGGACGTTAGTGAGGTGCTGAGAGGAAAAGAGGAACGCCTGCCCAGCTCTGGGGTAGGCCGCAAGGTGTGATGGATGCAAGTGCAGAGGCAGAAGAGTTACTCGCTGAGAGAGAGGGCATTGGAAACAACCAAGAAAGAGCTCAAGTTTGTTTGGAATAAGCTGAGATCTCAAAGAGAAAACTTCAAGTAGGCAGGGCGCTCTTCCGTGAATACGATCCAGCACAAACACAGCGTTCTCGGTATGTTCACTGCGGCAGTCCATATTATATACAAAGATAGTAAGCATGTAGCTCTGCTGAGAATGCCAGAGACAGTAGGAAGCTGCACATGCAGACATGAAGTCCTGAAATACAGACGTATCTTTTGATTTTTGCATCTGGCACATGGGTCTCATTTACCATCATCTTGGTTTTTTTTAAAGCACCGATAGCTCACATTTATGTACTGATGTTACTGTCTGCTAGGTAAACTCCACCGTTGTTTTTGCTGCTTTTTTTTTTTTCCTACTGGAGAAAAATACACTGCAGAGGTGGTTTGGCTGAACAAGCTATTTTGAGTGATTCTCTGCTTCCTCATTTGTGGCTAATAATGGTGTTGACTATGAAGAACTTGCATGAAATTAAACATTGCAAAGCATTTAGCACAGTGTCTGAATGAATAAATACTACCTGCCCCAAAATGAAGCCTGTCACCAATAAATGATAGTCTATTCAATCTGTGGGTAGTGACCCATTTGGGGAGTCAAACGACCCTTTCAAAGCAGTTGCCTTAGACAGTCATAAAATACAGATAACTACATTATGATTCCTAACAGCAGCAAAAGTACAGTTATGAAGTAGCAATGAAAATAGCTTTCCGGTTGCTAATCACCGCGATATGAAGACTGTGTTAAAGGGGCAGCATTGGGCAGGTCGAGTCACCCTAGGGCCTGGAGAGGGCTCAGCAGTAAAGAGCCTGCACTCTTTCAGAGGACTGGAGCCTGGTTGCCTGCATCAGGCAGGGTTTGCGAGAAATGCGATGTTTCTGTGGGGCACATACACGTGCTCAGGCCCCCAGACAGACACATGGACACATAACATTTTTTTAAAGCAGCAGTAGTTTGGGTTTCAAACCATCGTCAAATAGACAAAGTCAGAATACTTCAAAGACACAGTTATCTCCCCGCCCCACTGTTTCTAAAAGCGGGGAAATGATATTCAACTTGAGTAAATAAGCATTAGGTCATAAAAGTACAATGAACATTACTTGTCCTTTGAATGTCCTTCCACCGTACACAGACCTGCTCGGGATACTTGGTGTGTGATACACAGCAGAATACTGTCTAGCACTCCCATCAGGCACCCCTGAACTTTACAGGAATTTGGGAGACAGCCTTGCTCTGAGTCACTTCCTTCACATTAATGGTACCTGTGAAGATTGGAATTTCATGTTTTATATTGCAATGAAAACAAAAGTAATCCTCTATTGGTTATGAAATGTAACTCAGCATGATAGTCTTCCTATTATTTTTCTGTGATCTAAAAAAGATATAAAGATGGTATTCTTGTATTTTAGCTACTTAAGTCATATGGATAACACAAACATTTAAAATAAGAGATACTTTCACTCAAGATGTGCTCCTCAGCAAAGAAAACTTTCCCCTAGTTTGTACTGCTGATTTCAGTTTTGTTTTCAAGCTTTATGCATACGGGCACGCACGTACTGGTGCACACACACATCCACACACGCATGCACGCACATACGCACACACCCACAAACTCCTCAAAATTATGTTTTTGGTCAGGGTAAAACATATCATCTGTGCCAAGTCCATTGAATGAGCGATAATGTACAAGATTTCGAGAAAAGCCTGCCCTACTATCTGTCAGCACAGGTCTCTCAAATCTCTTTGGCCTTTTCCTCACTCTAGCTTATGTTCCAAGAGTGTCTATCATTTACCAGGCCCTTTTCCAACAATAAAAGTTCAGTTGAATATAACCTTCTTGGTGACCACCCAAAGCCATGGCCTGTTCTGGGGCATAGGACGCTCAGTTTCTTGAGGCCTATAGGAAGGAGCTCTTTGACAAGGCCAACAAACACCACTTTTTGCACAGCCTAGCCCTGTTAGGGTACCCTTCTGCAATAGGGTACCCTTCTCTGAGCAGGGTTACTGCTAGCTTCTAGAGCTGTCTTAATCTGCACCAGCTGTTACTATCAGGCTCTGAGTGGAGACACTGGCATCCACACTGTGGGTCTTATTGGAGGGAGCCTGCTAACTTTGGGCTGGCTTGCCTTGGCTTTGTAAAAATAAATATTATTATATTTTTATTAATAATTACAGTTTATTCTCTTTGTATCCCACCTGTAGCTCCCTTCCTTTCCCCCTCCCAATCCCACCTTCCCTCCCTCTTCTCTACCCATGCCCCTCACCTAGTCCACTGATAGGGGAGGTCCTCCTCCCCTTCCATCTGATCCTAGTCTATCAGGTCTCACCAGGAGTGGCTGCATTGTCTTCCTCTGTGGCCTGGTAAGGCTGCAGCCCCCTGAGGGGGATGTGATCAAAGAGCAGGCCAATCAGTTCATGTCAGAGACAGTCCCTCTTCCCATTACTAGGGCACCCACTTGGACAGTGAGCTGCCATGGGACACATCTGTGCAGGAGTTCTAGGTTATCTCCATGAATGGTCCTTAATTGGAGTATTAGTCACAGAAAACACCCCTGTGTCCAGATTTTTTGGTTCTGTTGCTCTCCTTATGGAGCTCTTATCACCTCCAGGTCTTTCTATCTCTCCCTTTTTTCATAAGATTCCCTGCACTCTGCCCAAAGTTTGGCTATGAGTCTCAGCATCTGCTTTGATACCCTGCAGGGTAGAGTCTTTCAGAGGCCCTCTGTGGTAGGCTCTTTTCCTGTCTCTGTTTTCCCCCTCTTCTGAAGTCCATCCCCTTTGCCTTTCTGAAAGAGGATTGAGCATCTTACCTAGGGTCCTCCTTCTTGATTAGCTTCTTTAGGTGAACAGATTTTAGCATGATTATCCTATATTATATGTCTAATATCCACTTATGAGTGAGTATATGCCCTGTGTGTCCTTTTGCTTCTGGGATACCTCACTCAGGATGATCTTTTCTAGTTCCCACCATTTGCCTGCAAATTTCATGATTCCCTTGTCTTTAATTGCTGAGTAGTATTCCATTGTGTAAAAGTACCACAATTTAGGTATCCATTCCTCAACTGAGGGGCATCTGGTTTGTTTCCAGCTTCTGGCTATTACAAATAAAGCTGCTACGAACATGGTTGAGCAAATGTCCTTGTTATATACTTGAGCATCTTTTGCATATATGCCTAGGAGTGGTATAGCTGGATCTTGAGGTAGCACTAGTAGACTGGAAATAATCAACTCAGGGTTGAAATCAATAAATTAGAAACAAACAGAATAATTCAAAGAATCAATGAAACCAAGAGTTGGTTCTTTGAGAAAATCAACAAGATAGACAAACCCTTAGCCAAATTAACTAAAAGGCAGAGAGACACCATACAAATCAACAAAATCAGAAATGAAAAGGGGGACATAACAACATACAGTGAGTAAATCCAAACAATCATTAGGTCTTACTTCAAAAGCCTATATGCCACAAAATTTGAAAATCTAAATGAAATGGACAATTTTCTTGATTGATTCCACTTACCAAAGCTGAATCAAGACCAGGTAAATCAATTAAACAGTTCAATATCCCCTAAGGAAATAGAAGCAGTCATCAAAATCTCCCATCCAAAAAAAATCCCAGGCCCAGATCGTTTCAGCACAGAATTCTACCAGACCTTCAAAGAAGAGCTAACACCAATACTCGTCAAACTATTCCACAAAAAAGAAACAGAAGGGACACTACCAAACTCATTCTATGAAGCCACAGCCACCTTGGTACCTAAACCTCACAAAGACCTAACAAAGAAAGAGAATTTCAGGCCAATCTCCCTTATAAACATTGATGTAAAAATACTCAACAAAATACTTGCAAACAGAATACAAGAACACATCAGAGATATCATCCACTATGACCAAGCAGGCTTCATCCCAGGTATGCAGGGGTGGTTCGATGTATGGAAATCTATCATTGCCTTGGCTTTTTGAGGCCTCTTGTTTAAATGCCCAGTCCTGGCCTTTCTGGGCACAGAGGGGAGGGGGTATTGAAGCAGAAAAAAATTAAAAGAAAAAAAAGCACACTTAAAAAAACCAATTAACTCTCTTATCTTTGACTTATCATTCAATAGAAAGTGTTATTCCTTACCTGGTAGCTTGAAAGCCTCCAGTGAGGACAGGATCTCTGGGCAGCCTCTTTTCTCACATCCGGCTCTACCACCTCGTCTGCTTACAAGTTGTTGTTTCACACCATGCTGAGGGCTGAGTATTGACTGAGAGCTTGGGGAAAGGCAGGACACAGGAAGCCAAGCAACACAAGTTTTACTTGGTTGGTTCAGGTATGACCTAGCATAGATGTCTCTGAATCTGTGAGAGGCACTCTGCTGTCCTGTAAATTCCTGAGGAGTCCTCTTCTAGAGTTTTCTGTGGCGATTACTAAGATCTTCCCTCTGACTGGCACCATGATTTCCAAAGATTTGCCACAGGAGTCACCTTGCCTGGAGCCCCTGTTGAGATGGTCAGTGGGACTCTGTATCAGCCAGCTTTCTCATCGCTGTGACAGGGTGTGTGTGACAGAGCACAGTACAAGCAAAGCAGAAAAGATTTCCTTTGCCCATTGTTTCCCAGGGGTGAGTGCGTGGGTTGTTTGAGCCCAGGTGTGTCAGCAGAGTTTCATGGCACTGGGAACACGGGAGGAGAAGGCTCTTCATGTCACGGTGGGCAGGAAGCAGAGAGGCTGAGGAAAAGCAGGTATCAGGTATAATGGCCAGAAGCATGCCCCTGATGACTGCTTCCCCCCGGCACATCTTACCATCTAATGTTTCTAGAACCTCCCTAGCTGGGGATGAAAAGTCCTCCCATATGAGCCTGTGGGGGCACACGTCATATTCAAACTCCAACAAGCTCTACTCTATGAACTACACAGTCTGCCCAGGGGGAGCTCACACCTCCTTCTCAGTCTTGTGAAAACCAGTAGGTCTGCTTTTTAACAATCAATTTCTGTTGTCAGATTTGCCGACTTAAATGTCCTAATCAGTCACAGCCACTCACCTTTAACCTTTGTAGGGGTCAATCAAGTTAGCCACAAGACCAACACCAAGCTCTTGGACTCTTCATGACTTGGGGGGACTCTCCTTTTGTTTTTCATGGAGGCAATAACCAGCTATTCTGAGACAGTAGTCGATACGGCCCTCTTCAGGTACAATAATTATTTGTTTTCTGTTTTGTAGTCTAGAGAAAAGTGATGGACAACACTGGTAGGAGCTTTATAGTTTTACAGTCTATCATGAGATCCAGGCTGGGACACCTTCAACAAACAAGAAAGATCCCTTTTTAACATGGTGAAGGTGTGTGCGTGTATGTGCGTGTGTGTATCATGAGCTCCATCTCCGTCTGGTAGTTCTTCAATACATTATGATTTAAGTCATGTTTCTTGATAAATACATTTGGAAAATGTTGGCCTATTGTTTTTCTCTTAAGTATGATGTAAGTTAAGCTATTGGTTTGAAATCATTTTTTTAACTGTATCAGGAGGAGTATTCTGTATATAATTTAACGTTTATCAGAAATGGATGTTGGATTTTGTTGAATGTCCTTTGACATTTATTAAGATGAGAATAGAGTTTGTCTCTTTTGACCTATTGATGTAATAGTGATATCTTAATTTTTTCTAATATTGAGTCATTCATGGGTTTCTTTTAGCAATATATTTACATAGCTAGATTACATTTTCTAGTGTCTTAAGTGACTTTTATCTGTAGTTATAAGTGAGCTTGGTCAAAAGCATTTTGTTTTATATTCATCAGGATTTTGGTATAAACTAGCTTCTTTTATAAGAAAAAAAATGATATACTCCACATTTTACTCCAGTCACAACCTTCTATAAAGTTTTACTTGAAGTATGATGCACGTGTTTAAAGAGCACACACTTCAGTTGTAAGAGCATACATCTTCACAGTGTAAGTGCAAATTAGGAGCCTGGATCCAGATAAAGAAACATCCCACAATGCCCTTCTTCTAATAGTCCATGACCAAGCATAACCACTGTCTTGATTTCAACAATAAAATTTACCTGCTTTCCTGCCTTATCTTAATATCTCTAAATAGCTAAAAGAGGGAATATATGCACTCTTTGTGTTTCCTTATGTTGTGACATTTTATACATGTCTATATTATGCATAATGTAATCTCTTGGAAACAAATGTTCTATCATTTAAACATTCCCCAAATTGTTTGTTCATTCTACTAATGGGCATTTAGGTTGTTTTCAATCTGAAGCTATTGTGAATATGACTGCTACAAATATTCTATTCTTAGTAATGCTGTTTCTCTGAGGGTATTCACGTATCTCTGGTATTGCTGAACGAGAATGGCTTGGTTATAGGAAATATGTGTAGGATGATTGCCAGTTTTATTATTTTAAAACACTCTTTATATATTCATAATTACACATACATACATATGTATATATGATAAAAGACAGCTGCCAGAAATGTGTCGTGGCTGGACCAACAGACTTGAAAATAAAAATTGTTACCAGAAATAAAGAAGTACATGTTGTATTGAAAAGGTCAGTTCTCCCAGAAGATATAAAATTAGATAGCAAAAAAATAAAAAATAAAAAAGCTCCCAAATGCACAAAGCAAAACTTAACAGAAATGAAAAGAAAACTAGCTCAAAAGTAATACTTAGAGATTTATATTTGTACTTATTCATGTTATATTTATATTCCTAACTTTCGATAATGGAAAGTGAATAAATTTTTAAGCCTTCATTAACCAAAGCCTTTGTATCATGGACACTAAAAGTACAAAAGTGAACAAGGAAGCAATACTCTCTGGGTAAATTAGAACTGACCAAAATTAAAAATGATTACGCTTCAATAGAGACCATCAAGGAGATAAAAGACATCACATAGAATGGAAAAAAACAAAAGACACATATATGATCAAAAGCCATATAGCTGGAATATGTGGGAAGGCTTATAACTCAATAATATTATAGTCATAATTAACAATAATAATAATGAATATGACTCAGTTTTTAAATAAGTCATGTATATAAGGAGAGATTTCTTCAGAGAAAATATACTAACAGCTCAGAAGCTTGTGAAAATATGCTCAGCGGTGTTAGTCAGAGGGGATGCAAATCAAAACCATTTTGGGACCACAATTCCCATCCACTACAATAGATAGAGAAAAATAAAAATAAGAAGCATTGACAAGTGTGTTGAGAAATTAAAGCAATTGCACATTGCTGCTGGTGTACTAAAAAATAGTGTAATGCTTTAGAAAATAATTTGGTAATTCCTCTAAGTTTAAAAATACAATTGTCATATGATCCTGCAACTCCTCAATATGTTCCCAGAAGAAGCAGAAATTTTTGTACCATCTTTAGTACTAAGCATTTGTACACAAATGTTCACTGGGGCATTACACGTATAGTCAAAATGTGAGCACAACCAGAATGTCTAAATCGCCGACAGGTTGGTGAATAAATGTGCTATGTCCACATAACAGAACGTTACTCGGCAATAAAGAAGAATGAAGACCTGATAAAATGCTTCGTTGAGGATGAATCTCAAATACATCATGCCTGGTGAAAGAAGCCAGTAACAACAAAAGCATGTTTACATGAAACATTCCAGAGTAAGCAAAACCAAAGCAGCAGAAAACGGACTAGTAGGTTTCCCAGGGCTGGGAGGCTTAAGGTGAGGAAGCTGAGAAGTGATTGATTATTGGTACAAGATTCCTCTCACAGGTGACGAAGCTCTCTCAGAGTGACTGGAGTGATGACGAGGCTCAAATCCTAGCACAACACAAGCGCTCCAAATGACTCGATGGTTTGATAGGCGAAGTCTATCTCAGTAGAGCTGGTGAAAGCAATAAATTCAATCTTGAGCCATGCCAACTTCCATGCTTTAAAAATTTATTCTTTCAGATCTGCCATAGAGTTCAGCACACATTTGCTACCCTGAAGTAAATACCTGGAAGAAAGCCTTCCGTTGAACAAGTCCAACTCATGGACTTGACCAAACACTCTGAGATTTGTCCTGTACACTGGGCCAGAGCACTGCACAAGATTTTGATCTGATGAAGAACAGAACCCTTCCCCGGCTTAGAGGAAAAGGGGAAGCACCGCCCCCCCCCCAAACAATGAGACAAGCCAGCTCCAAGAAACACTCCTATCTGCACAACTGCTAAGGACTATCTGATGCCGCCTGTTATTCTGTGAGGCCCATCTCTCCACGAAGTCACAATATTTATCTTCGCACCAGTGAGTTTGGAGTGTGTGTGTACTTCTACACAGAGATAAAACGCTACTCTAATGGGTACACGGGGTCCGAGCGAAATCAGCTCATCAGGACAGTCCCGCAGCTCTATGAATGAGGGATGTTGTTTAGACAGCGGGTTGATAGAGCTACGTGATGCAGCTCCAGAGAAGCACTGTCTAGTGCTCATAAAGCATGATAGATATTTGCAACATGGGCGTTATACAAATAATTAGTAGCCTGGACTAGAGACAGCACTAATGGGAGTACAGAAGGACAAGGAAGGAAGGCTGCTCAGAGCCTCTGCTCCTTGAGAGGTGGGAGACGAACAACAGCCTGCCGGATACGTCAGAACTGTGTGTCGTCTTTCTCCAGCACTGCCTTGTGGGACAGCTGGTTCTTACTATTCAATGCGTGTCATTTCCACAGGCACAGTTTTGAAATGTTTCTGTTGTCTATTTGCATGAAAGTCAGTGTGTAAAGAAATTGTCCCATGAAAGGACACAGTAACGTCATTGTTTGATGCCAATGTTTTTCTCAGAAATGTACTCTTCAGAAATAGAGTAAGCTTAATTGGTGAGCTATTGACTAGCCTGTGTGTAATGTAGCTTTCAACCATTGCTCAGTGCTCCCCTCAAGCACCCTGTCATCTACCCAGAGAGAAGTACTGGGCTGATATTTAGCTCATATCCCCAAGGGCCTTTCCTTTCCCTAATACATATGTATTAATTCCCATTAACCTCATTACAGCAAGAAGTAATGTGGGTATGAAGAGGCCAGATGGCAGTGAGCGTCGCTTACGGTATATGAGTAACTTCCCATTTCTGTGCAGCCTTCATTCACTCTCTGAGTTCACGTTGTGACTAACTCCTTTCTGAGGACTTGTTCACTCTCCTTCAGGAATCCTACTAGCAGAGACACAGCTGCCCTCATATCCTTTTCTCCGCTGGAGAGCCATGGCAGCTGTGGACGCCAGGAAGAGTGACACCCCACAGCTGTGGTCACTCACTGGCGTTTATGACTGGACAGTGGCTGTGACTTCTAGAAGGGGCCAAGCCCACAAACTGTGGCTGCTTCCTGACAGCGGGCTCACTAGAGGTTGGGAATTTCCCCCTGCCGTGTCTGCTCACTTGGGCATTGGTGAAAACAGAAAGAGAAGCGCACATATTTCTATGACATCTCATCCAGTGATAGAATTAACCCACTTCCCAACTCTCAGCTTAGTAAGTGTAGTGAAGATAGCCAGCTGTTGGCCAACCTTGAGACACAATTCACCCTTCTGAATCTTTTAGGTCCCCCAAAGGTTCCCCCTACTGAAGGATTGAAACTCAGAGTAGAATCAGGACATCCCAGAGGCAGAGCCAGACTCTTAGCTGAGTGGGTTGCACGAAAGTCCATCACTCAGACTCTGCCTGCTATCAGCACTGAAGAAGGTTGGAGAGCTTCCAGTGTAAGCGGCAGTGTGTGTTGCTGGATTTGGAGTCAGACAGAGTAGGGTCTAAAGATGGAGAATTTGTGGGGACAGTATAGGTCCTGTGCTTAGGGACCAAGTCAGAGATGCTGGGTCTAAATTTTGAAGGCGCTTCAACTCTCTAAATGATTTGTTCTTCAGCAAAGTCATTGGAAGCTACTCCTACCAAAGTACATCAGAGTCACGCAAGCGGTTAAAAAGAATCCTAGGTTGTTTTTTTGTTTTTTTTTTTTTTAACAGGAAGCAAAGAATGCAAGGGGATATTTTTTGCCGGTGTTGAGAAAGCTGAAAGAAGGGAGTAGACAGCAGGGGAAGATGGTTTCAACACGAGAGAAATGAGGATGGGAAAGTTAGTGGTTTGTGATGGGCCAGGTATAATTTTTCCCACCCAGGAAGGTAGACTCGGTGTGAAACTCTGAATAGTGCGCTGGTGGACCCACAGAGGGTTGAGCATTCCCAGTGCCAAGGTGCTGGAGAGAGAGGAACAGAGGGAGGGAGAGAGGGGAGTGAGAAACTCTCTCTCTCTCTCTCTCTCTCTCTCTCACACACACACACACACACACACACACAGAATGGGGGGGGGCATTTGAGAGTGCTCTCAAAGTTGCACCATACAAATCAAGCCAGGAAAGAAAGGATGAGAACATCTGGGGGCCTGATGGAGGATGAGGAAGGGAGTCGGTGAGTTGGTCATGCATAATTAATCTTCACAGTAGTCCTGCAAGGTAGCTGGAGATTAAAGCGGTGGACAGAAGAGTAAGGAACAGAAAGAGATTTAAACCCGCTCTGTCCGACTCCAGATCCAGCAACACACACTGCCACTTACCCTGGACATTCCCTCCATCCTTCCACAGTGCTCGCAGCAGGCAGAGTCTGAGCTAAGGACCCAGGTGCGACTGACCAAGCTAAGGGTCTGGCTGTGCACCTGGGATGTCCTGACCCTACTGTGAGCTACAGTCCTTTCTTCGGAAATGTGTTTATACGTCAAGGGGCAGGATGCTTAGAAGGTCCACATTTCATATCAAGCTCTTTAGCTTTCAACACTATGCACAGTCAATCATTTTTAAGTAGATTTCTTAGATCCTGAAAGCGAAAAGGCAGGTGTATGCCTGAGGCTTCTGATTATATGCGGAAGGCCCTGCAAAATGTTCGGGATTGGAAAACACGGCATGAAAATAAGAGGGCACAGCCGGTCAAAGCACTCGCCACAAAGGCCTGATGACCCCAATCTGACCCTGGAGCCATGTTTAAAATCTACTGCGAGACAGACAGTAGAGATAACAGAATTGCCAGGAAGCTTGTAGACTAACTAGCCTGGGATAAGTATCACAGCAAAACAACAATGGAGACACTGACCCAAAAATAAACAAACAAACAAATAAATAAAAACAAGTAAAAAAAAAGAAAAGAACCAACTCCCCCAAATCCTCTGACTCTACATGCTCATCCTGGTACACGAATTCCTGTGCTTGTACACATACCTCATACACAATAATAATAAATAAACAATTAAAACATTATTCATGATATCGAAGCATGGAATTGACCTAGATACCCATCAACACATAGATGGATAAAAAAATATATGGCATATTACACAGTGGAATTTTATTTAGCCATAAAGAAGAAAGAAATCATGTGGTTTGCGGAAAAGTAGATGAACTGGAGTCATCGCGTTAAGCAAAATAAGCCAGCCTCACAGATGGCGAATGGCTTCTCTCACACATGTAATCTGATGTGAGGAGTGACAAGAAAGTTAAAGGCCGTGCTATTAGGAATTTAGAAAGAAAGAAAAAAAGGGGGGTAGAGGAGACTGGAAAGGGCAGCAGAGAGAATGAATATGACCAGAGTACGTTAGAAGCATGCATATAAACGTCACCGTGAAGCCATTACTTTGTACAATTAACATACCCTAATTTTATTTATTATTTGTTATATTTTATTTTTATTTGTGTGTATATGTGTATGCACACATGTGTGAAGATACCCAAGGAATCCAGAAGAGGGCATCAAATCACCCAGAGCTGGGGTTACAAGTGGCTGTGAGCAGATTTACGTGGGTGCTGGGAACTGAAGTGGGGTCCTGCTTAAGAGCAGCAAGCACTCTTAGCTGCTGAACCACCTTTCTAGCCCCAGTATTTTATAAGTATAGCAAAATTCTTGAAGGCAACCCAAATCCTTTTTTTTTTTCTTTCACTAAATAGTCTCTTGTTTATTTGATAGATGTAACTTATTCGCTAAAAGAAAATGTGTTCTTTTTTCCTCTACTTCCAGCCTACCTTCCTGAAATCTCTCAAAGCTGGTGCAGGTAGAACCTCCCTCATATGACAGCAGAGCCCAAATGTCTGAGCCTCTGAGCCACGTGGGCAGAAGCAGACAGTTTTCCCAGTTGTTCTTTATCTGGTTTACTGCACATTTTTCTTTTTTTGCCATGCACTTTTTATTATTCTAAATTGCGGGCGAGATAGTAGTTGGTTTGTCAAAGTGCAAAGGCTAAACCTTCTGATAAACTTCAGCTGCTACCAGTGATGAACACCACCCACATGGCCAAAACAACCATGAGGTCACTTCCTGCATGGCGTCCTGCAGGCTTCTCCAGAAATCCAGAAGCTGAAGGCAGGTCTTGCCCGGGTCAGGGGCTGGGACCAGTGAGTCACACAGCCAGCTTCTCAGCCAGAGCCTAAAGGAAGAAGTATGCAGTGAGAATGTTTTTAAATCCAGCACCCTGTCACTGCTGGTATCTTGGGAGATTTGTGATCATAGAGACTTTCAAAGACTTGATCCCCACCAGTTCCACCCACGAAGCTTCCTTGGATCTTGGTAACAAGCCAGGCCCAAACACGGCACAGCAAAGACACTCATTTCCTCCCTACTAATAGGTTTCTCAGGTGTAGGATAAACACTTCCATTTGAAGCGCAGCTTGGCCGGAGCACATGTATTTAATTTGTAGTACAATTTAGAGTGTTGTGAGACTTCAGAAGGCTTGGGGCATGGGGTCTCAAAAGAAACCATAACACTTGATCTTGAATTTCTAACGGTCCTGGAACACATAAAATTTGACTATCAACTCCTAAAGGTGAACAAATACTATCTAGAAATCATGTGGAGATTTGGGGTACAGCTTTGTAGAATAAGAGCATGGGTTAGTAGTACAGATCCTGGATGCAGTCTTCAGTACCAAAAGGAGAGAGGACATAGAGATGGATAGATAGATAGATAGATAGATAGATAGATAGATAGATAGATAGAT
>NW_026596069.1:23715040-23757266 GCF_907164565.1 Psammomys obesus
GATAGATAGATAGATAGATAGATAGATAGATAGATAGATAGATAGATAGATAGACAGACAGACAGACAGACATATAGATGATTGATGATAGAGATAGAGATCAAGACCTAGATAGAAAGGTGGAGATAAAGAGCAAGATGATACAGAGAGAAGGAGAGATGGAGATGGAAAGGGAAAAGGAGAAGGGGAACAGAGGGAGAAGGAGAGAGACAATAAAGATGGGGGTTAGATTAAGAATAGGAGCAAACATGGAAACAGGGACAGGGAGCTAGAGACAGAGCAAGTCCAGCCAACTATAGAGCTAGAGACTTACTTGGGCCTTGGCCTCTATGTCTAGTAATTTTCAAACTCTGTAGAGAGGCCTAAGTAAAAGAATGCACAGGTATCAAGGGTGGCCAAGGCTGCAACAAGCGAGGAGGCTGAAGAAGTGAGGGGTCATAATCAGGGGGCTGAGGCTGTTCAGGGAGTGAGAAGTAGAGACGGGATGAAGTTTACACCCAGCCAGGGCAGGCTGAAGGGGGTCTCTCTGAGGTCCAGTGCGGACAGTGCATTGACTGATGAGTGGCCGTCATGGGGATCTTCTAGGGGATGTACGGAGCAGCTACGCCAAGAGGGAAGGTGGCTAAAACAGAGGCCAAATGAAGGCCCCTGGAGCCAAGGAGCTGAAGAAAGTGACTGGCTGCCATGTTGACAGGGCTGTGCACTGTGTGGTGATATTCTTCCGAGAGATGGCAGGGCACAGAGAAACATGCAAACTGCAGTCTCTGAACTGCACGATGGGTACCATTGTCTGCCCGGTTATTCAAGCTGGGGCCTTGGGCATCCTTACATCTTCCTAGCCTTCATCCTTCTACCCAACTAGGGAGCCCACTCACAATGACTGTGTACAGCAGCCAGGGACCCCAGACACAAGCTGGTCCCCCAGGCTGCCCCCACAACCAGCTCAGTGTATGAAAGCTGGAGGTCAAATCCTCCTGCCAGAGTGCAGGAGCCTTTACGGTTCCCAGTGAGGGTGCAGTAAGGCTCCCAAGGAAGCGCTCAAGTGATGAGCTCTATCTCAGATTCCCTCAGCTCCGTGATGCAAAAAAAAAAAAAAAAAAAAAGAAAAGAAAGAAAGAAAGAAAGAAAGAAAGAAAGAAAGAAAGAAAGAAAGAAAAAGAATGTCCCACAGATGGCTTTTCTGAAGTTGGACTGTGTCTTAAAATTGTTTTCTTTTCCTTAAATGTGTGAGTATGGAACCCATGGTATTCCCCTCTGTGGCATCTGGGTGTCAGTCAGAGAAACATGGAAATGTGTCACGATGGCAGAATGTTAAGAAGTACGGTGTAACACTTAATCTTTTCATGTCACTGCGCGGTGTTTGACCTGTTAGTCACCTACCCCAAGGAATGCTAGGAAAAGCAAACATTCTAACCAGTGATACACAGGGCAGCTAATTGCCTAGGGAAGTTCGTGTTCAAATGCATTGATTGGGAGACTACGCACAGTCAGGAAATGGACTTGCTGGAGGTGGTCAGCAAGCTGAGACCCCCCCTCCTCCCCACTGCCTGGCTGACTAGAATGAGGTCTTCCTACTTCAGCTTTCCAGTAAGCCCTTCTGAATAGTCACGACTATAATGCACAGAAGCTTTCCTCATTCATCCTGAAGCCTTGACAGATATGCCTTTGCTAACTGGGGCTTCCAAAATGAAAGGTTAAACACAGTCTGAATGGAATACAAATAGTTCTCCCTTTCAGGGGCTTTGTTCTCTGCGTTCTCAGGGAAGAAGGTGAACTCCCTTCACGATCACGAGGGAGCCCTGAGTGTGTGGTGCTCTACTGCCTGGGACTGGAGATGTCCCCTAGGTTCTATCAACTCTTGCGATTGCATGATTAAATATATATACATTTCCACCATGTTCCTGGAAAAGCCTTAGGCAGCTGTAACAGGCTCCTCCTCTTGATCCCCTTTGCACCAAGTCAGTCAGCTTAGCCCGTCATCAGCCATAGGGGCTCCATTCTCCTTTCCCAGTCAAGCCCATTCTTTCATTAGAGCATAGTGCTTCAAGTCACCCACACCCTCTTCCTGTCCAGGTCAACCAAGCCAAATATTTTCACAGGAAAAAAAAATCTGTATAGAGGCAGGCACCATTCAAGAGAAAGAAGACTCTAGGTAGAAATAAGTTCAAATAGAAAAAAAAAAAAAAGAAAAGAATCCTGGCTGGCTTTCCAGAGGGCATGATGATGCAGAAGAGAGAGGCACCCCACAGGGAAAGAAAATCAATTTTCATTAATGATTTTGAATGTGCTATTGGCCCTGGGTTAATTATTCATTTGCATGAGGGTTTAGATTTATCTCGTGGATATGCCGTATTATTTGAAAGGGTTTTAGTACCTTTGACCTCTGCTCAATGGATCTTCTTGACCCATATTTCATTTCACATGCAAAGACAGCATGCAGCAATTGGTCATTTATTCTACTTGCTTCATTGTCTCATTGACAAATAATGAGGCTTACTATGTGCTGGACACTACTCTAGGTTCTGGGAATAAAGCTTTGAGAAGAATGACGTCCCTGCTTTCATGCAGCTGAATATTCTAATGATGGGAAAGGCAGGTAGCCAACTAAAATGAAACATTAGGATGACCCTGGAGAGGGTACCTGGGATGGCATGAGCCCATAGCTCCAGGCCAGTCATGAGAAAAACATCAGACAAATTCCAGTAGAGGGCATCCTGCAAAACACGCCTCAAGTGTCAAGGCTATCAGAAAACCTGAACGAAGGTCTCAGCCAAGAGGCACACACAGAGCCATAACAGCTACATGGGTCAACTCTTGTAGGATCCTGGGAGGGAAGAGACCACTAGGCAAAACGAGAGAAATCTGAATAAACTATGGGCTTCGGTTAATGGGAACAAACTGATTGTGAGCATTATCCTTTCAGATGGTGACCACTGTAGTAAGGAAAGTTAAAAGGAGTTACGCTGCAGAGCAAGTGGGGTGCCACAGGCTCAGAGAAGCCTCAATGAAGAGGGGACAGCTAAGGCACCTCAACTGCAGATTCATCTGCAGCGTAGAAAACGGCGTCTGGAGAATGGGGTCAAGTGAGAACAAAAGGGTCTGAAGGAGGGACGCGCTGACGTGTTCAGGAAACGCACAGGCATGTGGTGTGGCCAGAACATCCTAAGCAAGTCTGAGAATGCATAACTAAAAGTGGTGAATTTAATCTCTCAATTTCTCTCCCTCCCCCCTTTTCTCTCTCTCTCAAAAAAAAAAAAAAAAAAAAAAAAAAAAAGAATGACAAAGGAACTAAGTGGTCTCCTTTCCTCCACATCCCTTTTAGAAGTGAAAAGCACGAAAGATCCCAAGCCAACAACTTCCTGCATGTTTCCTGTTTCTTTCTAAACCAATAATCAACATGAGGAATGTTGATTATTGATGACGATAGATGATGACAATGCTTGGCTTCCAGGACCCAATCCAACCCCCTGTAGCCAAAGGTCAGTTTTACATTTGTGCAGATCACATAGCAGTGGGGAGATGAGCAGGGCTTCCACACAGGAAGTGTAGAGACCGGGGAATAGATGTTAGAAGCCAACTGAGAGTCGGATTGTTTCCATCGTCAGAACTGTGTGATGGACTGTACTGTGTTTATGTTCATGAGAACTAGAGAAAGTTCATCTTCAGTCTCACCAACCACTTGACAAGAACTTGAAGACCCATGGACTTGAGGTTCCTAAAAAGATCAACTATGTAATAAGGGGAAAGGCAGAAAGTCAAAGAATGTTTAAAAATAACATTAACCATGGCTGAACACTTTTCATGCATCGGACACATTTCTGCATAACATAAATAATATCACTTACTTCCCAAGACAGCTAGTAATGTGGCCTCAGTACCGCATTTGCACTTTCCAAGGGAGGAAGAAAATGAAGACTGCAAAAATGTAAGGCAATTTGCCAACGTGTCACACACACAGCCAGGATTTGAACCCAGACAGCCTGGCTCCAAAGCCTGTGCGCCTAACTTGCTGAGCGTCCACCGCTCCAAACGCTCAGTCTGTGCTTGAAAGTTTATGTTTTAGAACAACGCCTCTCAAATCAGCATCTTCCTTTTGAAAACACAAAACTCTCACACTGTCTTCAAAGAGATTCATATTTTTGCCCTTTCCCTTGTTGTACGTGAAAGCGAATTGTGAAACTGACTTGAATTTTCAGGCCTTTTCTCCCTCCCTGAGGTTCTGAGATGGCCAGCCATACAGGAGGCAATCTTCCGAAGCATAAATCTCCTTCTAGGGTACTTCAGCAGATTCCCTATGGCATAAATGTCCAGGGGAATCTTGGCATTGATGGAACTCTGGTCCCCACGAGCCCTCGGTAAGCTAAGTCATTTCTCAGTGTTGCTCAATCTTCCACATAACTTTTGTTGAGCAGGTCTGGTGTCGGGGTCAACGACCTCCCAGAGCTGACTTCCTATTGTGTAAGGGAGGACCAGTCACGAGGGAAGCCTCTCGTTTGGCAAGTGGAGAGAACACATCTCTAAAGAACAAATGGGACTGCTTGTGGCTCGGCTCGACTGTTTGGAAATTGAGTTTCTGTTTGTAGGAGAATTACCCCCAAAGGATTAAAAAAAAAAAAAAAAAACCCTCCATTTCCTTTAGGAAGACCGTGAGACTCCAAGGACAGTTTTGTGTTCTCCTTCTCCCTCTTTTCATATAATTATTCTTCGGGGCAAGGGGCATGTTGCTAATAGCCCTTGTGCAGAGTTGAATCATAAATATGCTAGATAAGATTCAAAAGTGCTACATTGGCCAGCGTCCCTGCTCAGTACAGAAGCATTGCGTGCACCCATAGGACTGACCCTGACTCTACACATCCAGTTATCTGGGCCCCAGCTAAAGATCACTCAGAATTGCTCTCCAGGTTGCAAATGGTAACCTGGGCAATAAATATTAATATCCCTGCTGCCTGTAAGTCTACAAGACAGACCTCAGCACGGGCTGAGGAGATCCGCATATTATTCTGACATGTATCAGGAACCTGCTCCCAAACAGGGCCTGGGGTGACTGTCAGTTATGCACCACTGCCGCCAGAGTACGTGTGCTACTAGGAGAGGCTGGCCAATGACCGTAAAATTATGCCTGTGTGTGGAGCTCAAGTCCTCACTTCTGTACCAAGCAGAAGTACCTAGCACCTTCCGTGCTAGGTAAGCAGCATGGAGAACGACGTGACTTTGTAGAACTACATGGTATGGCTAGGCAATGTGGATGTTTTTAGCTAGTATGAGCGTCGCTGTGGTAGACGCGGGTGAGCTCAGAGCCTGCACAACAACATAAGATGACCCATGCAGGGATGGACTCCTCTCACTAGCTCTCAGGTAGTCTCTCTTGGCCTTTGTCAGGAGGCACCCACTCTCCTCAGCGCTCTCCTGAGGTAGGCAGCTTCTAAGGAGAACTTCAGCAAAACATTTTCAGAGCTTTGATTACTCAAAGGATGCTAGCTGTAGCAAGACCCTTTCTCTCTCTAGGACAGGCAGTGTGGCCGCTGGCCTCCTTGGTCAGTCTGCCTCACTGGCAGGGAATCATGGGAATTCCCACCATTTCCTATCTGGATATTTACCAGCTCTGCCAAATGTCAAAGCAAACTACACCGGACAAAGGAGCTAGATTCAACCGGAGTGGCATATGCTCTGAGGGCATCCCACCTGGACAGGCCAGGGTCTTTGTTGGAGTCAAATTAGAGATTTGGGATTTCAATTACTTATCCCCGTCAGTCCTCAATTTTAACTTCCGTTTTCTAAGTAAAACGAGAGGAGTGATGACAGGATGGTACTGACACTGAGGAGTGGTGTGTGTGACACACACGCTGAGGAGTGATGCTTGGGATACACACAGATCACACACCTGGCACATGGTCCATGCTTGATACATGGTAAGGGTTGTCGCAATCTCTCTTCAGGTTCCGTGCGATTAGCCTGATGTTTCTAATACTGCATTCGAAAGCACACACAGATCAGGTGTGCTTGGCATGCTTGTAATCCCAGGAGGCTGAAGCAGGGATCACACAGGCCCAGAAGAGTTCAGGGCTAGCCTAGGTCTCATAAAGAAACCATCTCAAAACGAAACAACAATGAAATAGATGTATACAGCTACAAATACGCACATTCACACAAAAGCCAAAATATGCACAGGAGAATAGACAATACCAACGTATGAATAGTTATTCATTTTGAAATAACCACTTATATAATAAAATAAACTTTAAAAAAAACAACAACTGTAAGTTCGGTCTCATTAATTTCTCTCCAGCTGTGTGACACCGAAGGAGTGCGTTTCCCTCCTGCTTCCCCTTTTCCTCAGCAGACATGAACATGGTCGTGACTCTGTCTGGAGTAGTTGTTCCTTGCTCTTACTATCTTCATAATTCATATACATTTCTAAATGTCACCTGCACATACGCATACGCATACACACGCACATACACCACCTGGAGGCTTTTCTTTCAAATGGCCTCAGGTCACGTGTGCTGTTCTCTGTCCAGCTTTCTCACGCCATTCAATTTGTAAGGTCTAAACGTGACTGCATCTGGCTAATTCCCTTTAACTGCTGTGTTTTTCTAGAAATAAGCTACGGTTTACTAAGTGATTGTGCTTCAGAGGAACCTTTAGTCTGTTCTACCTTCACAGTAATACAACTCCGGAAGGCCACGCACCTCTCCCATCTGCCCTGGGTGTTTCTCTGGCAGAACCCTTGGGGCCCCGTACAACACTGTGCCTGTCATTAGTTCTGGGAGACCCCAAATGCCTACCACAGTGGCCGTCGTTCTCAAGACTTTCCCAAACTTAGGGTATCAAGCTTTAATTTGTTTTCCAAACTGATGAATAGAAATGTGACCCCACTGTTCTGTTTTGCTTTATTAATCTATAGATATGTGTGTGTGTGTGTACCTACCTATATGTGTATATTATGGGAAGTCATGAAGACAGTACCGCAAGGCCCCAGCTCCTCCTCAGCCCCCATGCTATTTCTCCCATTGTTATACCAAAGCTTACATCTTCATGTAACATGAAGCTAACATTGCATCAAGTCAGCGGAGACCGATGTATCTTCCCATTAGTGTAACCGTGACCATGGCCAAGATAGAGAAGTATGCCCCTGCTACTAAGACTGCCTTGTGTCACCCCTTCTACTCACAAGTGCCTTCCCCACCATTCCTAACCCCCTACCAGATGTGGCTGTCTCTCCCGCCTGACAAGGATTGGCTCTGGAATTCCTCGAGAGATAACAGAATCCAGCTCTGGGCTCTTACTTGAAAGAGCACATTGGCCTATAATCTACAGTTATCCTGAGCATGCCTACAATGAACAGCACATGCAAATGCTGTGGGGGTAGTTGTCGGAGTATATTATTTAATGAATAATGACAAGAAAACAGTCCGCACGTGTTCCATTGGGATCCTATATTTTAAAACCCATTTCCAACCCACAATTGTTGGACTCCAAGGTGGAGAATCCGCAGATATAAGAGGTCACTCACCCAGCATCAATCTGTAAACATGTATCAGTTTGAAGTGTTAAATAAAGTCTCTTCCATAGTCTGCGGCTGAGATGGTTGCTGCGGTCAGCTTGGCAGAACACAGAACTGCACGGGAGACGGGCCTCTGGGATTCTTTTGTCAGTCCATGGGGACAGACTGCTCTCTGGACAGGGGACCCCAGAAGATGCTGCAATGGGAAGCCTCACCTCTCTATCGCTGCTTCAAGCCCCCGATGCCGCGCATGTCACAGTGTGAGGAACTTACCTTGCACTGAACTGAGAACCCTTTTCTCCCTCCTGTTGCCTTTTCCGGATCATTTTCTCCCAGCAACAGGAAAGGGAGCTAAGGCGATGATTGGCTTTTCTTGCCATTGCATCCCTCGATCATCCCACTGCTGGATTTATTACTTGCTACTTCTGTGGCAGGTTGGCATTGCATGACCCGTATTATACCTACCATAGGATCCTTTGATTACTTTTGTTACATATGAAACAGCCAAGAGCACAATGTGCAGGCTTTTATGGACAGAAGTTTTCACTTCTCTGGGGGAAAAAAAAAAAAAAAGGTGGTAACGGCAGTGGCCAGGTCCTATGCGAAGTGAAAGCTGTGAGGGATTTTGCTGTTTATTTTTAAAACTGCCAATGGTTTTGCAGAGTAGTTCTTCATTTTACATCTCCTCCAGCAATGTACGAAAGACCCTTTTTCCCTGTGTTCTATTCTTGTCAGCATTTGGTGTTGGTGCCATTCTTCTATAGCGTAGTGACGTCTTTTGGTGGACTTATTTCAGTGTGCGGCATCTGTGAACACGCATGTGTGATTTCACCTGCCCATGTGAAGCCAGAAGACATGGAGTATCCTGCTCTATTGTGTTCTGCTTTATTCTGGGGCAAGCCTCATGGCTGCTCCTGTTCTTCTCCACCCATAAGCCGGAGTTACCAGAACACATGGACACACCCACTTTTTATGTGGTGCTGGGAATTCAAACCCAGGTCCCCATGCTTGCAGGGTGAGTGTTCTTAACCAGAGAACAGTCTCCCTTCAAGGTCTTAATCAGCATTTCCCTGAAGCGAGCGCTGTTGATTGGATTTCCACATGCTTATTTGCCATCTGGATATCACTTTCAGGAAGTCTTCTTCTAGCTTTCATTCATCTTCATTTGATATTTTACGGTTGACATTTGAATGTCCTTTCTTTGTCCCAGATATGAGTTCCTAAATAGCAGCGGAAGCTCCGTGTAAACTCCACAAGGGGACCTGGTGAGGAAGACAGGAGTGGCTCATTAGCAGGCATAGGTGAAATTCCAGGTTCCTTCCTTGGCCCTGGACACCACCACCCCAGCATGGGGAGAGGCTGTGAGTCCAGTGGGGTTCTTGGCAGAACTTCAAGGACTCCTCTTTGGAGTGCTGCTGGCCAAGGTGGGGTGGGCCAGTTTTTCGTGGAAGTGTCTGGCTAGTAGGTTACCTACTGCTTAAGCTCTTCCTAGCTTGCTAATGCGCCTTCCATCATCTTTTGACCAGTGGCAGGGACAACAAATAGGCTTTTCTTCAGCCTCTTTGGTTCATGATCATTGCTGTTCTCTGGTAGCCTACTTTTTTTTTAACATCCAACTCCAACATGTGAGACAAATGGGGAACCAAAAAAAAAAAAAATCATTACGTTGTTGCTCCTCAGGCTTCAAAGTCTAACTGGATCCTGTTCCTGCCTGTGGGGTGTTCTTGTGTTGCTGTGCACACACTGTCCAGACACTTCAGCTGTACTTAGCAGCAGAAGTAAGGAGAAGGGACTCTACATCATCATTCTGGAAATGCTGCATGCTTCCCCGTTCTAACTCACTTTTCTGTAAGTGAGATTGGTTATAATTCCAGACACTTGCCTGATAGCCGACTTTTCCTCTCCGAGCATCATCTGCTTTCTGAAACAAACTTCTGCCTTTTCGTTGGTTGCGTTTGCCTATCCCTGTGACCTCTCAGGCTCTGCATATGTTCTGAACACTGTAGCTTTGCCAGCGTGTAGGGCACACACTCTCCATACACTCTCCAAGTCTATTGTTTATTTTTGCTGCTGACAATGATGCGTTCGTCTTCCCGGGGCTTTGTCAATTCCATGCAGTCAGTGCATTGTATTTTGGTAATAAACACAGGAGGATCACATAAAATGAGCTGACGAGAGGGTAAAAATACTGTGCTAACTGCTTCTCTAAATCACAGAAAATCCAAATTTCTTTGAAAAGTGTTGCTCTAGACGCTCCACAGCCTCTCTCAATGCTTTCAGAGGGTAAAGGCATTTGCAGTAGAAAACTCTTGAGACAGGGTCTCACTGTATAGCTCTGGAGGGCCTGGAATGCCCTATGGAGACCAAGCTACACGCTAACACAGAGACCTACCTGCCTCTGCCTCCCAAGTGCTGGGATTAAAGGCGTATTTCACCACGTGTGGCTTCATCCCCCCCTTTCTGCTGTTGCTCCATTGTGTGACTGTGGCATCATTTCTCACAGGATGGATGGGGTCAGCTCTACCTGCTTGCTGAAGAGTTAGCCGGGTGCAATTTCTCCCCTCTCCGTGCTCTTCTCAGTCTGCATCCTTCCCGTTGTTTTTGTGCTGGGGAGGGGAGGCAGCGTTAACTTAGTCATTCAACTCCCTTGCCTAAGATTTTGTTAAAATTTTATTTTCTTATTCCCAAGAGGCACTCTCCAAATTTTGCACCATCCTCCATTTCCAGCTGAACCTACAAGCCATGGCTTCTCTTGAAAAACAAAAACAAACAAACAAAAAAAACCACTTCCTTAGTTTTACATTTTTCCCCTGGCTGTCACTCCTCTCTCTGCCCACTGGATCACTCCAGTCTCAGATGAGAGAAAAGAAAGAAAAGCAAGAGTTTGGCATGTGAGGTTCCTTACTACACCCTGAGAGTCCTGGCTCTGCAGTCGCCGTTCTGTCGCTGGGATAAAAAGACCATGTCTGAAGGCGAATGGTGGAAGGAGTGTGCTTTGGCTTACAGTTCCAGAGGGGCAGGAGTCCATCTTTGCAGAGAATCATGGCAGCAAGCAACCACGACATGGCGCAGAGAGCTCATGTCCCCAGCTACAAACATGAGAGCAGTGAGAGGGAACAGGAGCTAGAGTGACCCCGGAAACCTGCCCTCAGTAAAACTCTTCTCCCAGCAAGGCTCCTTTTTTTTTTTTTACATTAAACATTTTTATTTTTTTTTCAGTTTTCATATTATTAATTTTATTATTTATTGTTATTTTTAAATTTCTTTTTTATATTTATTTTTTTTAATTTTTTATTAATTACACTTTATTCATTTTGTATCCCCCCATAAGCCCCTCCCTCCTCCCCTGCCGATCCCACCCTCCCTCCCCTTTCTGCATGCATGCCACTCCCCAAGTCCACTGATAGGGGAGGTTCTCCTCTTCTTTCTGATCTTAGTCTATCAGTTCTCATCAAAAGTGGCTGCATTGTCCTCTACTGTGGCCTGGTAAGGCTGCTCCCCCCTCAGGGGGAAGTGATCAACGAGCAGGCCAATCAGATTATGTCAGAAGCAGTCCCTCTTCCCATTACTATGTAACCCACTTGGACACTGAACTGCCATGGGCTACACCTGTGCAGGGGTTCCAGGTCATCTCCACGAATAGTCCTTGGTTGGAGTATGAGTCTCTGGGAAGTTCCCTGTGTTCAAATTATCTTGTTCTGTTGCTCTGCTTGTGGAGTTCCCGTCCCCCCCAGCTCTTACTATTTCTCACTTCTTACATAAAATTCCATTCACTCTGCCCATCAGTTGGCCATCAGGCTCAGCATCTGCTTTGACAGTCTATACTGCAGAAGCTTTTAGAGGCCCTCTGTGGCAGGTTTCAAGGTTGTTTCCTGTTTTCTTCTGGCTTTCAGAGGCCCTCTGTAGCAGGTTCCGAGGTTGTTTCCTATTTTCTTTTTCTTCTGATGTCCATCCTCTTTGCCTTTCAGGATGGGGATTGAACATTTTAGTTAGGGTCCTCTCTTTTGCTTAGTTTGTTTAGATGTACAGATTTTAGTGGGTTTATTCTTGTATGTTTATATGAGTGAGTATATACCGTGAGTGTCTTTTTGCTTCTGGGACAACTCATTCAGGATGATCCTTTCCAGGTCCCACCATTTACCTGCAACTTTCATGATTTCCTTATTTTTCATTGCTGAGTAATACTCCATTGTATAGATGTACCACAGTTTCTGCATCCATTCTTCAGTTGAGGGGCATCTGGGTTGTTTCCAGCTTCTGGCTATTACAAATAAAGCTGCTACAAACATGGTTGAGCAAATGTCCTTTTTGTGTACTTGCGCCTCTTTTGGGTATATGCCTAGGAGTGGTATGGCTGGATCTTGAGGAAGCGCTATTCCTAGTTGTCTGAGAAAGCGCCAGATTGATTCCCAGAGTGGTTGTACCAGTTTACATTCCCAGCAGCAGTGGAGAAGGGTTCCCCTTTCTCCACAACCTCTCCAGCATGTGTTGTCCCTTGAGATTTTCATCTTGGCCATTCTGATGGGTGTAAGGTGAAATCTCAGGGTTGTTTTGATTTGCATTTCCCTAATGGCTAATGAGGTTGAGCATTTCTGTAAGTGCTTCTCTGCCATTCGATATTCCTCCACAGAGAATTCTCTCTTTAGCTCTGTTCCCCATTTTTTAAGTGGATTACTTGGTTTGTTGCTTTTCAGCTTGTTTAGTTCTTTATATATATTGGATATGAGTCCTCTGTCAGATAAAGGGTTGGTGATGATTCTTTCCCAATCTGTAGGCGGTCGCTTTGTTTTGATGACGGTGTCCTTTGCTTTACAGAAGCTTTTCAATTTCATGAGGTCCCATTTTTTGATTGTTGCTCTTAGAGCCTGTGCTGTTGGTGTTCTGTTCAGGAAGTTTTCTCCTCTACCAATGAGTTCTAGGGTATTCCCCACTTTTTTTCTAGCCGGTTTAATGTGTCTGGTTTTATGTTGAGGTCTTTGATCCACTTGGACTTCAGTTTTGTGCAGGGTGATAAGTATGGATCTATTTTCATTTTTCTACATGTAGACATCCAGTTGGACCAGCACCATTTGTTAAAGATGCTATCTTTTTTCCATTGTATGGTTTTGGCATCTTTGTCAAAAATCAGGTGTCCGTAAGTGTGTGGGTTTATTTAATTTCAAGTCTCTGAAGAAAGAATTAGAGGAAGATATGAGAAGATGGAAAGATCTCCCATGCTCATGGCTTGGCAGGATTAACATAATAAAAATGGCCATCTTACCAAAAGCAATCTACAGATTTAATGCAATTCCCATCAACTTGCCAACACAATTCTTTACAGACCTGGAAAGAAAAATTCTCAACTTCGTATGGAATAACAAGAAACCGAGAATTGCTAAAACAATCCTCTACAATAAAAGATCTTCTGGAGGTATCTCCATCCCTGATCTCAAGCTGTACTATAGAGCAACAGTTATAAAAACTGCATGGTACTGGCATAGAAACAGAATGGTGGATCAATGGAATCGAGCAAGGCTCCATTTTTAACTGTTCCTCAGCCTCCCCAAACAGCCCCACCAACAGGAGGCACGAGCTCTGAAACTGCAAAGGAAACTCCTCCACCCAGCTTCACCGTCGTTATTTCTTTTCTTTTCTTGTTAGGTTAAAGCCATGTTTGCTGCTGAGAAATGGAATCGCCGGTGGTTTTCACACACCATGTCTCCTGTCTTCCTTTCAGTCAGAGAAAGCAGAACCTTGAGCCTTCCCTGTTGAACATAATTATCGATGGCACCAGGCAAGAGCGTCTATTCGGGAAAGGTATGTCCCCTCCCAGGTGTGTGCTCTGCTCACACAGCAGAAGATAAGGGTAGACAAGACTAAGGAGACTTCTTTGAGATTTACTTATGTGCCTTCTTCTCTGTAGAACTCATCTTAAAGGCTTTTCATATTGGACCAAGGATCCATTTCTAGAGGCTTTCATTTCTAGATATTTCCCAGAGTTAGAGCGCTGCTACTATGTCATTTGTGGGGTTTGTTTATTGGTATTCATTCCATTCTATTTGCCTCATGCAATGAGTTGAATATTGTGTCTCCTCTAGAATTCATACAGACACACAGCCTCTGACGTAACAACAGGAAGAGGGAAGCTCTTAGAAGGGCTCCGCTGACATGGATGGCCTGGCTTCTGGTATAATATGGGTTGGAAAGGACCACTTTGATCTTTTGTTTCTGTCATGATTGTTCGGTTTTGTTAAATAAGATCTCACTGCCTATGCTACGCTGACTTTGACCAGTGTGGTCTTTCCAAGTCTGGTTTTGTGAGAGTAGAGAACGTGCCCTTTCTGCTGTCCTTTGGCCTTCCTCCAGATGAAGACCCAGAAACAAAATGCCATCTTAAAAGCGTAAACCAATTCCTTGTCAGACACTGGATGGAGTAGTCTCTTGACCTTAGACCTCCTAGGCTCTATAACATGATCAATAAATGTTTGTCACTGGGAGAAGGCCAGTCCTCAAGTTACAGAGCTAGGAGCCCATTAACGTGGTTGAGCGTGACAGATACTATACTCGTGTCATTTTTCCCTTTGCTGCCTTCCCTCAGAAGTGTTCTAAATAAAATGGGAAGTACCTCTTAGACTCCTTATCTAGCACTGCTGCTCGGTAATCAGGAGTGGTTTGCCACTTCTAAAGGTGTAGAAGGGTGACCAGATGTCTGTTCCTGAGATTCAGCTGAGTTAAACAACTGAGCTGCTTGTTTCACAGACTGTTTCACAGACTGTTCTCTGACACTTCAAAATGGCGGCCTTTGTGCCCTGTGAGCCCTTATCAAGCCTGTGACTTTGTGTGGTTGACCTCTATTAGATCTTTAGCTATCAGTTTAGGTATCATTTGCTATGATTTCCTTATGAAACTTTCATACTACTCTAGTCTGTAAGGTGTCTACCCCTCTTGACAACCCCACCCCCCCATGTTACCTTTATTCGCATTGATAAGTCTGGGTGGTGACTGCCTGTCTCTTCTTATTTTCCACCTGACAGTAAGTCCTTGAGGAAAGAAACTAAATATAGCTCAGAATTTTACAAGTAACTGTCTCTCAATATTAATGAGTTTAAATGATTTTTTTTAATTAATGTGTTTAGTTACAAAACAAAAACCGTTAAACTAGAAAGGGTTTATTTGGGCTCATAGTTCCAGAGGTATACAGTTCATCATGTGGGGAGGAGGGAACATAGAAGAGAAGGCTGCCATGCAAGGTCACTGTGCAAGAGAAGGCTGATCACATTGCCTGTGGACTCAGCATATGTAATTCAGAAAGCAGAGAAGAAGATAACAGAAAGTGGAACCAAGCTATAAAACCTCCAACCCCACTCCCAGTGACTCTGTCACCATCTCATGAAGATTCACAACCTCCTCAAACAGCATTACCAGCTAGGGACCAAGTGTCCAAACCCGTGAGCCTATGGGAGACATTTCGTAGCCCGACCACAACAATGGCGTGTAGAGGTCAGGAGGAAACTGTGGATTTGAGTCTCTCCTTCCATCTTTATGAGTTCCAGGGACCAAACTTGGGTCATGAGACTTGTTTGGCCTGGCCATCTTGTTGGCTCAAAACTTTTTGTAACAGCTGAGTAACATTTCCGAAGTTTTAAAAGTTCAGAAACAGTATGTCATTGCCAAACTGATTCTCAGCATTGGGTCCTTTGTGGTTTATTGGAAGAGATGCATACGTGCCTTTAATTCATGAGAGGATGACGAAGTAGAGCAGAATTTTAATGGAATCTGGTAAAACATTGGGGTGAGGTTGCAGGCTGAGCCAGCTGAGAAGCCACAGTTTCATCACAGTGTTATTAATAGCTCTCTTGCCATTATTAGCCCACCATCCCACCCTGTGCTCAACCCAGCCAAGATGAAATCTCTGCCCGAGGCTTTGGAGTTTATCGTTTTGTCACTGCCTGAGCGCATCAAGTTGTGAAGAAAGGAGACGATACACCTACCTCACGGGGGTGTTGAACATTAATTAGGCAGTGGAGGGGGGCAAGCTCTCCTCAGTGTGAAAGAGCACTTAATCAAGCATGGTCCTTGTCTGTTCTAATCACATCCTGTGTGAGCGCAAGGTGACTAAGACCCAAGAGCTTTGCCAGAGCTTTGGGTGTGCTACAAAGCCTATTGCCTCTACACATGTAGTGCGACCAGTAGGTATTAAAATGTCAGCATCCTTAGAGGGACTTAACTCATTTAAAGAGCTCATTTAAATGAGCTTAGCTCTCATTTAAACAGCTAAAAGCATCCTCTGAATAATAACTCTAGACCAGTACAGGCTAAGCTGTAGGACAACCTCTAGAGAATTCCAGAATACTCTGCGAGTACAAGAACAAGGGTTTTAAGTAGTGGGTGCCATGGTGAGAGGGTGTTCATGTGGAATCTGAGTCTGCCCGGCACTCCCACCCCCCAACACAGCAGTACATCAACTTGACACTTCCCGGCTCTCATTTACTTCCTCCTTGGTTTATTTCGCGGCATTCCCAATTATGCAGTGCCAGGAAAGGAAGCAGTGGAATTTCAATACGGAAAAGACCAGGCCGCTTCTCTGTGGACAAGACATTCCGCACAAAGAGTCAACGGGTCACATCTCCTGGTGGTTCCAAGACACTTCCAGAACAACCTAGCCAGGTCAAGCGACAGCCTCAGCCCCTTTGGCTTGGCTCTTTCCTCAATGGCCACACGGCTTTTTGGCTGTCTGAGAGACCCATCCATAACAGGCCATCTGATTTGGTAAATGTTTCCCTACTTACTGAAGACTGTACATTATTGATGACTAGAAAGGGAACTCCTGCCTCCCGTGGCAGAAGTTGATACATTTGCTTTGTATAATTGCTGTGTGTAGTTAGCCATGTGGTCCTTCTGCTAAAATAAATTGCCTTCTTCCCATAAGAGTCTCCCCCAGTGTCATGGGAGAGCTAGAGAGAACTTGGCTGCAGAGGCTGAGCTCTCTGCTAACACCACAGGCGGGTCCAGAAGCAGCAGGCAGATGGCAAGCCGGAGATGAATAGTGTTTTTAATGGCCGCAGGGAGCTCTGTCTGTGAACTGCCCCGCTGAATGGCAACATGAAGCGAGCTTTAATTTATCTATATTGCTGTCATCGTTGGATCTTCTGAGAATGCCTACTCAGTTCCTCTAATAGAGAAAGTGAGTTTCCTTCAAAGGAGGCTGTTTAGAATGGTTGGAGTACGGAACAAAAGGGCCAGGCGGGGAGGAAGAGACCTTCTCTACACAGCGGCAGGTGTTCTACCATTGGGAGAAAGAGTTTCTGTGCTGGACTTCACGGCGGAAATTGAGCTCTGGGGTGAAATGGGTCATGGTAAAGGCACCCTACCTCATTCTGCCTCTAATTAGTAAGAATGAGAGTACTGTCAGAAATACAAAGGTGGGTAAGGGTTCTCTTAGGAGTGATCGGGACAGAGCCACGTAAAAGGTGAGCAGCGTGAAAACTAAGTGAAGAGATGACTGCAGACCCATGATTTTCACTTCCCAAAAGAGGGAGTCTATCTTAAAAGAGGCGTATTTCACTCCATATGTGAGAGGCTAATGGAAAATGCAGGGCAAGAGCAAACAGAAACGGAGCAAAAGAAAAAGTTGGACCATGGTTAGATTTTATTTCTGTTTTGATGTTTGAAGTAAAATCAGGTAGAAAGCCTCTCTGAATCGAGTTCATTCTTTTAAAAAACCTGCATCGTAATTAGTGACCATAAGGAATGTATCTTTGCTGTCTTAATAAAGTGTTGTTTTCGATTTCTCCCTCTCTCCAAACTGAGACCCTCTCAAAAAAAGAAGTGGGCATGGGAGGAGGGAGATAATTAAAATGTCTCTGTTCACAGTAGAAGCTCAGTGCCAGTAATAAAAAAAAGAAAAGTTTTCTCTTTCCAGGAGGAGATATACAGAGGAATAAAATAAACTGTATAGCAAACAGACATGTTTCTTAGATGACATAAATAAAGCTGTTCAGAGTTGTTCCTGACCCAAGGGCCATTTCTGCCCAGCGACAAGCGGATGGACAGTAAATCCACACCTCTTGTGCACCTCCATATCCAGTCTCCCTGTCTCTACCTACTTTCTTTATCCCAGCCTCCAACTCCAGCACTCCCGGCTAACCCACAGCCCTCTCCTGTCAGGAAAGCCAGTGGGCTGTCAGGAGATCTTCCTCTCTCTTTCGGTTTCTCTAGACCCAAGCCCCAGTGCTATAGAGGACCTTCTAGGATGACCTCTCTTCACTATCACCCCCATCCTAAGGAGCCTAAATAAGCAGATTCGGGTTGAACACTTTGCTTTCCTCCCCCCTGTGTACCCTGCAGACACCTAGCCTACCCCCCATTCCTAAATGTCAGCTCCCAGTACCCGGAGACACATTTTACCCCATTGGCTACAGCTGTCAGATCCAAAGAAAATTTCCTACCAGGAAACACATCACACTCTGAAAATTCAGACAGGAAACAGAAACCAAGGAACAAAACACTCACCCAGCAAAGACAAATCCAGAAATTGGTATCTAGACCTCTAATCATCCCAAACCCAGACGCTGAGACACCAGCATAAAAACACAGTCAGTAACAGCCAGGGCAGTATGTCTCCACATCCTACCACAGCAGGCCCTGAAGAGTACAGCACAGCTGAAGCTCAAGAAAAAGACCTGAAAATATCTCTTATCAATATAATAGAGGTCCTTAAAGAGGAAATAAATAAATCCCTTAAAGAAACACAGGAAACCAAACAATCAGTAAAAGAAAATGAATAAAATTATTCAAGACCTGTAAATAGAAATAAAATCAATAAAGAAAACCCAAACTAGGGAATTCTGAAAAAGAAAAATCTTTACCAACAGAATACAAGAGATGGAAGAGAGAATCTCAGGTATTGAAGATACAAAAAAAGAAAAGAATACATCAGTCAAAGAAAATGTTAAGTCTAAATATCTCCTAGTACAAAACATCCAGGGATTCTGGAACACTACGAAAAGACCAAACCTAAGAATAATAGAACTAAAGGAAAGAGAAGACTCCCAGCTCAAAGGCCCAGAAAATACTTTCAACAAAATCATAGAAGAAAATTTTCCCAACCTGAAGAAGGAGATGCCTATAAAAGTTCAAGAAGCTACAGACCACCAAACACATTGGGCCAGAAAACAAAGTCTCCTCAGCACATAATAATCAAAATACTAAACCTGTAGAACAAAGAAAGAATATTAAAAGCGTCAAGGGAAAAAGACCAAGTAGCATATAAAGGCAGGTCTGATAGAATTGCAGCTGACTTCTCAGTGAAGACTCTAAAGGCCAGAAAGGGTTTGGACATATGTGCTGCAGACTCTAAGAGACCACAGACACCAGACTACTATACCCAGACAAACATTCCATCCCCACAGATGGAGAAAAGAAGGTATTTCATGATGACATCAAATTTAAACTATATCTATCCACAAATCCAGCCCTACAGAAGATGCTAAAAGAAAAACTTTAATTCAAGGAACTTAACTACACCCATAAAAACGTGGGAAATAATCTCAGATCAGAAAAATCAAAAGAAAGGAAACACACATCAGCAGCAGCAGCAGCAGCAGCAGCAGCAGCAACAACAATAATAACAGCAAAGTCGAACAGTAATCAACAATCATTGCTCACTGATGTCTTTCACTATCAGTTGTCACAGTTCCCCAATAAGAAGATGCAGACTAACAGAATGAATATGAAAACAGAATCTACCCTTCTGCTGCATCCAAGAAACACACCTCAACATCAAGAATAGCTATATCCCAGGGTAAAGGGTTGAAAAAATATATTTTAAGCAAGTGGACCTAAGAAGCAAGCTGGCACTAACAGATGTTATAAACCAAATGGACCTAACAGATATTTATGAAACATTTCACCCAAACACAAAAGAATATACCTTCTTCTCTGAATCCCGTGAGACATTCAGACTTTCAGACACAAAGCAAGTCTCAACAGACACAGGAAAATTAAAATAACTCCCTTCACTCTATCAGACCACCACAGATTAAAGACGAATATCAACAACAACAGAAACAACAGAAGCTTACAAACTCATGGAAACTGACCAACTCTCTACTGAATAATAATAATAATAATAATAATAATAATAATAATAATAATAATAATAATAAAAACATCAAGACAGAAACAAAGAAATTAATGACCTTCTAGAATTCAATGAAAATGAATACTCAGCACACCCAAACTTATGAGATACAATGAAAGTGGTTCAAAGAGGAAAGTTCATAGCACTAAATGTCTGCATTTTAAAAACAAACTAACAAACAACCTGGAGAGATCTCATGCTAGCAATTCAACAGCACACCTATAAGCTCTAGAGCAAAAAGAAGCAAGCACACCCAAGAGGAGTAGATGGTAAGAAGTAATCAAACGCAGGGCTAAAAAGTCAATAAAATAGAAACCAAGAGAACAACACAAAGAGTCAATGAAACAACAAGCTGGTTCTTTGAGAAAATCAACAAGATAGACAGATCCTTATAAACTAACTAAAAGGTGAAGAGGAGATATCCATTAAGTCATTAAGTCTCCCAACCAAAAAAGCCCAGGGCCAGAAAGATTCCACTGGGGAACTCTTACAGATAAGAAAAACTTTCAGCAAACTTACAGTAGCTAGATACAAAACTAATTCACAAAAATCAGTAGCCCTCCTGTATACAAATGACAAAACGGACTGAGAAAGAAACAAACAAAAAACCTAGCACCTTGCACAATAATGCCAAATAATATCTCTTAGGGTAACTCAAACCAGGCAAGTGAAAGACTAGTATGATTGTCTTAGTTAGGGTTTCTATTGCTGTGAAAAGACACCAGGACCACAGCAACACTTAAAAAGGAAAACATTTAATTGGGGCTGGCTTACAGTTCAGAGGTTTAGTCCATTATTCTCATGGTGGAAAGCATGGCAGCACACAGGCAGACATGGAGCTAGAGAAGGAGCTGAGAGTTGTATATCCAGACCCTCAGGCAGCAAGAAGAGAGAACGAGGGGAGGCTGAGCCCCTGAAACCATAGAGCCTACCCCCTGTAACATACTTCCTCCAACAGAGCTACACCTACTCCAACAAGGACACAGCTCCTAAGAGTGCCACGCTCTATGGGCCTCTGGGGGCTGTTTACATTCAGATCACCAGAATGATAAAATCTGTAAGTCTTTGAAGAGATATTAGAGGATGGAAAGAGCTCCTATGCTCATGCATTCCCTGCAATTAACATAACGGGAGTGGCCCCTCTACCGAAAGCAACCTTCAGATTCAATGCAATCCTATCAAAATTCCAGCACAATGCTTCACAGACCTTGAAAGGACAAGTCTCAAATTCATATGAAAAAACAAACAAACTAAAAATAATTCTAAACAATAAAAGAACTACTAAATGTCTTGACATCCTTGATTTCATGTTGTACTACAGAGCTATAGTAATAAAAACCTTATGGTATTGACATAAAAACAGACACATTGATCAATGGAATCAAACTGAAAACCCATAGATGAAGAATCCATATATCTATGGAAGCTTGGTATTTTATAAAGAAGCCAGAAAAATACACCAGGAAAAAAAGACAGCATCTTCAACAAATGGTGCTGGTCTAACTAAATGTCTCCATATAGAGGAATGCAAATGGATCCATATCTATCACCCTGCACAAAACTCAAATCCAAGTAGATTAAAAAGCTCAACATAAAACCAAATACATGGAACCCGATAGAAATGAAAGTGGGGAATAGTTTTGAATGGTTTGGCACAAGAGACAACTTCGTGAGCAGAACACTTATAGCATAGGAACTAAGGTCAACAATTAATAAGTGGGACCTCATGAAACTGAAAAGCCTCAGTAAACCAAAGGACATCATTAATAGAACAAAACAGCAGCCTATGGAATGGAAAAAGATTTGCACATTTGACATAGGGCTAATGTCCAAAATATAAAAATAACTCGAAAAACTAAACATCAGCAAATCAAATAATCCAATTAAAAATGGAGTACAAGCCAGGTGTGGCGGAGCATGCCTGTAATCCCAACACTCAGGGAGGCAGAGGCAGGTGGATATCTGTGAGTTTGAAGCCAGCCTGGTCTACAGAGTGAGTTCCAGGACAGTCAGTGCTGTACTGAGAAACCCTGTCCCCAAAAAACAAAACAAAACAAAAACAGGGTACAGATCTAAAGAGAATTCTCAACAGTGAAATCTCAAATGTCTGAGATACACTTAAAGGAATGTTCAGCAACCCCAGCCATCAGAAAAATGCAAATCAAGGTTACTTTGAGATCCTATCTTACACCTGGCAGAATGGTTAAGCTTAAAAATCATACAAGGTTGTTAGACAGGTGACAGCTCCTATTGGTAAGGATGTGGAGCAAATGGAACACCCCTCCATTGCTAGCGGGAATGCAAATTTGTACAGCCACTATGGAAATCAATATGGCAGTATAGGTTTTGATTTTTTTAAACCTATTCTATTTGGGGTTCATTAAGCTTCTACCTCCCTTCCAATCCCCAAACCCTAGGTAGGAAAGAAAGAAGGTTAGTAGGGATAGGGAGTTGTAGACCTCTTTATACATAGTGCTTTGGAGTAATTTCACTCTTCATTGTCAGGATATCCAGCAGTAGAGCAATCCAGCAATCCAGCAATCCAGCAATCCAGCAATCCAGCAATCCAGCAATCCAGCAATAGCAAAAGCAGCAACAAGGACCACCAGCAGCAGCAACCTCCTTAAAGCTTTCTCTGAAGCGTTCTCTCTAGGAGCATCTCCAAGCGAAATGTTCTCTCTCTGTGTCTCTGTTTCTGTCTCTCTCAGCTCCTATTTATACCTTCTCAATCTGCATCAGGATGTTTTTCAGCTGGCAAAACCCACACCCTCAAAAACCCATAAGGCAGTTTTCAGCTGACAAGGATCACATGCCCTCTCATGAGGCTGTTATCAGCAGTGGATTCCCAAATCTCACACTTGGAATTAGAGCAAAAACATATTTATATAACATAACCAAATCTTACACTACATGGAGTTCCTGAGAAAGTTGGAAATTGATTTACCTCAAAATCCAGCTAACTTCCCTTGGGCTTATACCCAAAGGTATTCTGCTACAAGAACACTTGCTCAACCATGGTCATTGCTGCCCTATTCATAATAACCAGAAGCTGGAAGCAATCCAGACATTCCTTAAGAAATGAATGGATAAAAAATATGATACATTGATACAATGGAGTATTATTCAGCTGTTAAAAAGAAAAAAGTGGCATCATGAAATTTGTAGGCAAATGGATGAACCAGAAAAAAAAATCATCCTGAGTTAGGTAATTCAGAACCAGAAAGATAAATATGGTATGTATTTACTTAGATGTGGATATTAGCCATTAAATAAATGAAAACCAAACTGCAATCTGTAGACCCAGAGAGGTTAGGCATAGAGGAAAGGACTAGGGAGGGGGGTGAGGGGTGTCAGTACATGGAACTCCCTGAAAGGGGGAAATAAAATAGATTTTACAAGTGGGCTGGGAGCAGGCATGGATGGGAACAGGAGGATCAGCAGGTGAGGGCCAGGGGTGATGGGGTTGAAGGAGGGAATGTAAGGGGAGACAGGCGGAATTGAGGGGCATTTGAGATATGCTATGGAAACCAGTGCAGTGGAAATCTCCAAACAACCTATGCTGTTGCTAAGACAATGGGTTGCCCTCTGAAGACTGACAGAGGGTTCTCATTGCCAAGGAAAACACCCACACAATTCAGTGAACATGGAGAGCCTGAGCTGATGCCTACACGGATCTTTGGTACTCTGCAGGCTAACAAACATGAAATGTAAATACCAACCCAGCCACAAAACCTTTGGCTCACAATCTGTCTTGCCTGGAAGACATGTTAGGGCAATAGTGGCACAGAACTTGTGGGAGTAGCCAACCAATGTGTGATTTGCCCAACACAGTTTGGGCAACCAAGAACCATAGGAGGAAATAAAAAGAGTAATCAATAACTCCTAACCACATTTTGCTATATTCACAGATGAGTGCCTTATTCGGTCACCATCAGGGAAGCGTCTTCCTATGGCAGCTGGGAACAGGTGCAGAGCTTCGTAGCCTCATTATACAGAGAGAAGGAGATCTTGGAACACACAGCTCGGGAATGTCTGTATCAAATCTCTCCCCTAAGAGATCACGGAAGATTGTAAAAGACAGAGGAGATAGAGAACACCAGCAGAGTGAAGCCTTCTAAATCAACTAAGCAAGGCGCATATGAGAGTGAAGAGTGCTTCGTGGAGACCACAGCAATGAGCATGGGGCCTGCACAGTTCCCTACCAGGTCCCCTGCGGACATATTACAGCCTTCAGATTAGTATTTTTACGGACTCCTGAGAGTATGAACGAGTGGCCTTCTGATTCTTGTGCCTGCTCTTTTTAAAACTTTATTCTATTTTTTTAACAATTTATTCATTTTCTATCCTGATTGTAGCCCCCTCCCTCATCTTCTCCTGGTCCCTCTCTCTTCTCCCCTATCCCCTTCCCCTAGTCCACTGAAAGGCGGAATCCTCTTCCCCTGCTATCTGACCCTTGCCTATCAAGTCTCATCAGGACTGCCTGGATCCTCTTCCTCTGTGGCCTGGCAAGGCCAAATCCCCAGGGATAGATGAATACAGAGTAGGCATTTGAGTTCATGTATGAGACAGCCCCTGCTCCCCTTACTTGGGAACCCACATGGAGACCAAGCTGCCATGGGCTACATCTGAGCAGGGGGTCTAGGTCCTCTCCATGAATGGTCCTTGGTTTGTGCATCAATCTCTGCAGACCCTCCAGGGGTCAGATTTTTTTAGCTTTGTTTGTCTCCTTGTGGGGTTCCTGTCCCTTCTGTGTCTTTCTATCCTCCCCCTACTTCCATAAGACTCCCTGTGCTCTGCCCAAAGTTTTGCTGTGAGTCTCAGCATCTGCTTCAGTCCTCAACGGTTGATCTTTCAGAAGATCCTATATAAATGGCTCCCATCCTGTTCCCTCTCTTCCACCGCTTCTGGTATTAATCTTGTTTGCCATTCTGAGTGAGATTTAAGCATCCTCCCTAGGGTCCTCCTTGTTGTTTAGCTTCTTTAGGTCTGTAGATGGCTATCCTATATTATATGGCTAATATTCACTTCTAAGTGAGTATATACCATGTGTGTGTTTCTGGTTCTGGGTTACCTCACTCAGGATGATCTTTTCTAGATCCATCCATTTGCCTGCAAATTTCATGATTTCTTTGTTTTTAATATCTGAATAGTATTCCATTGTGTAAATTGTTACAATTTCTATATCCTTTCCTTCATTGAGGTACATCTAGGTTGTTTCCAAATTCTTGCTATTTAATAAAAAAAAAAAAAAAAAAAAGCTACTATGAACATAGTTGAGCAAATGTCCTTGTTGAATGGTGGAGCATCTTTTGGATATATGCCCAGGAGTAGTATAGCTGGATCTTGAGGTAGCACTATTCCCAATTTTCTGAGAAAGTGCCAGATTGATTTCCAAAGTGGTTGTACAAGCTTATATTCCCACCAACAATGGAGGAGGGTTTCTCTTTCTCCACATCCTCTCTAGCATGTGTTGTCACTTGAGTTTTTCATCTTAGCCATTCCGATGGGTATAAGATGGAATCTCAGAGTCATTTTGATTTGCATTTCTCTGATGACTAAGAATATTGAACATTTCTTTAAGTGTTTCTCAGTCATTCGATACTCTTTTGAGAATTCTCTGTTTAGCTCTGTATCCCATTTTTAATTGGATTATTTGGTTTGTTGGTGTCTAATTTCTTGAGTTCTTTATATTTTCTGGATATTAGCCCTCTGTCAGATATAGGGATGGTGAAGATCTTTTCCCAGTCTGTAGGCTGCCATTTTGTTCTGTTAATAATGTTCTTTGTTTTACAGAAGCTTTTCAGTTTTATGAGGTCCCATTTATTAATCGTTGATCTTAGAGCCTGAGCTATTGGTGTTCTGTTCAGGAAATTGTCTTCTGTGCCAATAAATTCAAGGCTCTTTCCCACTTTTTTTTCCAACAGATTTAGCATGTCTGGTTTTATGTTGAGGTTTTGATCCACTTGGACTTTACTTTTGTGCAGGATGATAGATATGTGTCTATTTGCATTTTTCTACATGTGGACATCCAGTTAGACCAGCACCATTTGTTGAAGATGCTATCTTTTTTTCCATTGTATGGTTTTGGCATCTTGGTCAAAAATCAGGTGTCCGTAGGTGTGTGAGTTTATTTCTGGGTCTTCTATTAGATTCCATTGATCCTCCTATCTGTTTCTTTGCCAGTACCATGCAGTTTTACTACTGTTACTCTATAGTACAACTTGAGATCAGGGATGGAGAAGCCTCCAGAAAGTCTTTTATTGTAGAGGATTATTTTCTATATTCTGGGTTTTTTGTTTTTCTATATGACTTTGAGAATTTTTCTTTCAAGGTCTATAAAGAATTGTGTTTGTATTTTGATGGGAAATGCACCGAATCTGTAGATTGCTTTTGGCAATCTACAAAATGGATGGCCATTTTTACTATGTTAATTCTACCAATCCATGAGCATGGGATATCTTTCCATCTCCTGATATCTTCTTCAATTTCTTTCTTCAGAGTCTTGAAGTTTTTTTCATTCAAGTTTTTCACTTGATTGGTTAGAGTAACACTAAGATGTTTTATGGTTTTTGTGGTTAATGTGAAGGGTGTCAGTTCCCTAATTTCTTTCTCAGCCCATTTGTCTTTTGTATACAAGAGGGCTACTTAGTTTTTTGAGTTAATTTTGTATCCAGCCACTTTGCTGAAGGTGTTTATCAGCTGTAGGAGTTCCCTGGTAAAATTTTATGGGGTCGCTTATGTATACTATCATATCATATGCAAATAGTGATACTTTGACTTCTTTTTGAAGTTGAATTCCCTTGATCTCCTTCTTACTGTTGTCTCATTACTCTAGCTAGAACTTCAAATACTATGTTGAAGAGCTATGGAGAGAGTGGGCAGCCTTGCCTTGTCCCTGATTTTAGTGGAATTGATTTAAGTTTCTCTCCATTTAATTTGATGTTGGCTATAAGCTTGCTGCATATAGCCTTCACTATATTTGGTTATGTGCCTTGTATCCCTGATCTCTCCAAGACCTTAAATGTGATCAGGTGTTGGATTTTATCAAATGGTTTTTTGGCATCTAAGGAGATAATCATGTTTTTTTTTTCCTTTCAGTTTGTTTATATGATGGATTATACTGATGGATTTGCATATATTGAACCAGCCCTACATTCCTGGGATGAAGCCTACTTGATCATAGTGGATGGTATCTTTTTAATGTGTTCTTGGATTTGGGTTGCCAGTATTTTATTGAGTATTTTTGCATCAATGTTCATAAAGGAAATTGGTCTGAAATTCTTTCTCTTTCTTTGTTGGGTCTTTGTGAGGTGACTGTGGCTTCATAGAATAAATTTGGTAATGTTCCTTCTGTTTCTGTTTTGCAGAATAGTTTGAAGAGTATTGGTATTAGTTCTTCTTTGAAGGTCTGGTAGAATTCTGCTCTGAAACCATCTGGCCCCTAGACTTTTTTTTTTTTTTAAGATGGGAGACTTTTGATGACTGCTTCTATTCCCTTAGGGGATATAGGGCTATTTAATTCATTTGCCTGATCTTAATTCAGCTTTGGTAAGTGGAATCTATCAAGAAAATTGTTCATTTTGATTAGATTTTCTAATTTTGTGGCATATAGGCTTTTGAAACAAGACCTAATGATTGTTTGGATTTCCTCAGAGTCTGTTGTTATGTCCCCCTTTTCATTTCTGATTTTGTTGATTTGGATGGTGACTCTCTGCCTTTTAGTTTGGCTAAAGGCTTGTCTATCTCATTGATTTTTTTTTGGAAGAACCAGCTATTGGTTTCATTGATTCTTTGAATTGTTCTCTTTTTTTTCTAGTTTATTGATTTCAGCCCTGAGTTTGATTATTTCTAGCCATCTACTCCTTTTTGATGTGTCTGCTTCTTTTTTTTCTAGGGTTCTTAGGTGAGCCATTAAGTTGCTTGAATGAGATGTCTTGAATTTCTTCTTGAAGGCACTTAGTGCCATGAACTATCCTCTTAGCACTGCTTTCATTATGTTTCATAAGTTTGGGTATGTTGTGTCTTCATTTTCATTGAATTCTAGGAAATCTTTAATTTCTTTCTTATTTCTTCCCTGACCCAGATCTCATTGAGTAGAGAGCTGTTCAGTTTCCTTGCATGTTTAGGCCTTCTGCTATTTTTGTTGTTATTGAGGTCCAGTTTTATTCCATGGTGGTCTGATAAGATAGAAGGGATTATTTCTATCTTCTTGTATCTGTTGAGGCTTGCTTTGTGACCAACTATATGGTCTATTTTGGAGATGGTTCCATGAGTTGCTAAGAAGAAGGTAAATTCTTTTGTGTTTGGGTGTAAAGTTCTGTAAATGTCTATTAGGTCCATTTGATTCATGACCTCTGTTAGTGTCATTGTTTCTTTGTTCAGTTTCTGTTTTGTTGACCTGTTCTTTGGTGAGAGTGGGGTGCTGAAGTCTCCCTCTATTAATGTGTGTGGTTTAAGCTTTATTAATGTTTCTTTTACAAATGAGAGTACCCTTGTATCTGGGGCATAGATGTTCAGAATTGAGATGTCTTGTTAGTGGAATTTTTCTTTAATGTGTATAAAGTGACCATCTTCATCTCTTTTGATTAATTTTGGTTGAAAGTCTATTTTATTAGATATTAGAATGGCTACTCCTGCTTGATTATTGGGTCCATTTGCTAGAAAACCGTTTTTCAGTCCTTTGCTCTAAGGTAGTGTCTATCTTTTTGGCTGAGGTGTGTTTCTTGTATGCAGCAGAGTGTTGGGTTCTGTTTACACATCCATTCTGTTAGTCTGTGTCTTTTTATTGGAGAGTTAAGTCCATTGGTGTTGACAGAGATTAAAGACCAATGACGATTACGTTCCTTTTATTTTGATGATGGTTGTGGTAGTGTGTTTGTGTGCTTGTCTACTTTTAGTTTTCCTGTAGTAAAATTATTTATTTTTCTGTATTTTCCTGGGTGTAGTTAGCCTTCTTGGTTTATACTTTTCCTTCTTGTATCTTCTGGAGGGCTGGATTTGTGGGTAGGTACTGTTTAAATTTGTTTTTTATGTTGAATATCTTGTTTTCACTATCTATGATGATTGAGTGTTTTGCTGGGTATAGTAGTCTGGGCTGACACCTGTGTTCTCTTAGGCCTTTCTGGCTTTCATAGTTCTGTTGAGAAATCAGCTGGTATTCTGATAGGTTTGCCATTATATATTACTTAGCCTTTTTCCCTTGCAGCTTTCAGTATTTTTTTTTCTTCTGTATATTCAGTGTTTTGAGTATTATGTGGAGGGAGGACTTTCTTTTCTAATCTATTAGGTGTTCTGTAGGCCTCTTGTATGCTTATAGGCATCTCTTTTTTTAAATTGTGGAAATTTTCTTCTACAATTTTGTTGAAAATATTTTCTGAGCCCTGGATCTGGGAATCTTCTTTTTTCTTTATTCCTATTATTCCTAGATTTCATCTTTTCATGTTGTCCTTGAGCTTTTGGGTGGTTTGTGTCCGGAAATTTTTTGATTAAACATTTTCTCTGGTGAATGCATTTATTTCTTCCATTGTCTCTTCTACACCTGGGATTCTTTCTTCCATCTCTTGTAACCTCTTGGAGATGCTTCCCTCTGCAGTTCATGTTTTCTTCCCTAAGTTCTCCCTCTCCAGGATTTCTTCAGTTTGTGTTTTCTTTAATGTTTTCATTTTCACCTTCAGATCTTAACCATTTTGTTGATTTCCTTCACCTTTTTAATTGAACTTTCCTCTATTTCTTTCATTTCTTTCAGTGATTTAGTTATTTCCTCTCTAAAGGCCACAATCTGTTTGACAGTATTTTTCTGTGTTTCTTTACAGATTTTATTCATTTCCTCCATTATCATCTTCATAAGCATAGATTTAAGATCATTTTCTTGAGTTTCACTTGTGCTAGGGTATTCAGAGCTGTTTGCCCTTGGATAACTGGGTTCTGAAGAATCATACTGATTTGGCTTTTGTTGATTGTATTTTTATGATGGCCTTTACCAATCTGGCTGTCTTGGTGCTGGCTGGTCTGGTAGTTTCTGGAGCCTTCTGGAGTCTTGGGGAGTGGAGGTAGTGTGGGAAATGCCCTGGGCAGGAAGCTGGTTGTTCCCAAAGGAGCCCCCTCAGCTTGTTGATTATGGTCTTCGAATGGCTGGTGCTTCTCAGGAAATTGGGGAGGTTCTCCTCAGGTATGATCCTGTGGGCTAACTTGGCTCCTTGTGAGCTTAGAAGCTCTCCTCAGGCATGTGGCTCTGGGCTGGCAACAGAGCACCTGTAGGAACCTAAGACCTCATCTGGGGCTTAGCTGGGTGACCGGATTGCTTCCCTCCTTGTGGGGTTTCTTCTCACCTGGAGATCACAAGCACTGGTGTTTGTACTCTGTACTGTCGCTGCGGCCCTGCTGATGAGACACAGTGTGCTATCAGGGCTACCATCTTGGATCCTTGTGCCTGCTCTTGGTCCTCTTTTCTTCCTGTTGCTTTGTTTTGTCCGGCCTCCATGTGACAGTTTTTGTTCTATATTATTTTTTTTCTGTTTTTTTGCTATCCCTTAGAAACTTTTTTTTTCTGATGACAGACAGAAAGGGAGTAGGGCTGGAGGAGAAGAAAGGTAGGGAGAAACTGGGAGGAGTAGAGGAAGGAGAAATTGTAATCAAAATTGTAATATCATATGAGCATAAAATTTTTTTAAATAAATACATATCTTTACTTTAAAAAAAAAAGCTGTTCTGAGTCTTGGGCCTACTACCCACTCAGGGTGGGACTCTGAGCAGACACCTGGACCTCAGGAAATTGTGGTTTGACATAGAAAGGGAAAGAATGCTACCTCATCAGAGTGTTGTGGGGATGTAATGGGATGTTGAATCCATGTCTGCCTGGGGATGGTGACACCCACAATGGACTTCCTACATCAATTAAGAGTCAAAACAACTCCCCCACAGACATGTCCACAGACCAACTTGATCTAGATAGTTTCTCACTAATCTCTTCCCTGGTGATTTTAGGTGCAGAAAACTGACAACTAAAAACTAAGCAAAACATCTGCTTTTCTTAGTCTCAAATGATTCTTCTAGAGATGTAGGAAGTCCATTGTGGGTGTCACCATCCCCAGGCAGGAGTTCCTGAACAGCATAAAAGAGGAGAAAGCTATCTGAGAGCAAAAAGGCTTGGGTGGTTCTGTTTTGCTTTACTCTTGACTCTAAGTGTGATAAGGATACCTGCTTGAGTTGCCTGCTTGACTTCCTGAAATGATGGGCTATCACTGGGGAATGTGAGCTAAAGTAAACCTTTCCTCCCTTGATTTTTGCTAGGGTATTTTTACCACAGCAGCAGAAATGAAACTAGAAAAGTAAACAAAGAAAGAATAATTTTTCAAGTTAGTATCTGGGAAGTCTGAGGTGTAAGTTTGTTATAGCTTAAGGCTGTGATGAAGGGAAAGGGGTTGGGTCTTCCTGGAGATGAGAAAGAGGTGGACTAGGGATCAAGCATTTGCCTAACATGCATTACCGTTACACCCCCAGCACCGAACTGGGAAGATGAGAAGGAAAGTGGGACAGAACCCTTTTGATAGCCTAACATTTAGAACAAGCACTCAGCTGAGGAAAACAAGGAGGGCCAAAAACAAATTCTTGGACAATGCTAATGTTAAAAAAAGGAAATATAGGCAAGAAAAACATAGATAGGGAGCTGAGAGATTAGAGAAAAACATGACAACAGTAGTACCACAGAATCCAAGACAGGAAAGAATGTCTAAATGGTGCCTGGAGCTTCAGTGAGGTGGAGAGAAGGAAACCAGGAGAAAGCCAGTGAAATCCTTGAGTCAGTGGTTAGTGGGTCTGTGATGGTAATTCTGTAACAAAATTACATGCCTGCTACTATACCGGAACCTCTTACAGAGATGTGTTCATTATGCTGATGTTCCTGAGGGCTAAGGGGATTCAGGCCATGCAGAACACCTTACTTATATCTCTCAGGATAGAGTAAATCTGTGAGTGTCCGGACAGCTGGTCATTCACTGAAGACCCTGGGACTTGGAAGCAAGCATAAGGAAGATCTCTCAGTCTCAATTTCTTGAGTCTAGATGTGGAGAGGGTGTAGGGATCACCGAATGGACTGGTCACAGAGTCCTCAGACTGTAAGCGCTAGAAGAAACCTCTGCTTTGTCGACTACGTAATCATTTGATCAAGCCAAATCATTAGCCTCTGGTGGTGTGGAGTGAAGGAAAGGGCGTGATATTTCTTGAGGCTGCTCTCTAGAGGTCAACTCACACAGGCCTCAAGACAGAAGTGAGATAACAGGGTAGTGGAGCTAGAGACAAAGACGAAAGACCACAGAGCCTTGTTCTTTCCCTAATGAGGGTCCTGCACACTGCAGGAGAGAAAGTTGGGGGCGATATGGCAGAGAAATCACCTCTAACTGAGCCAGACCTGGAAAAGAGCTGAAGCTTAGCAGTGCTTGCTAGCTAGAGTGTGAGGCTGACTCAATACCTGGGACCACCAACAGACAGAAAGACAGACAGACAGATAGCAAAACAATTTCTGCCATGTTCTCAGGGAGCCCAGGAAAATAGCAGATGAGGAACCAGCACCCAAGGGCACAGACAGGCACTATGCTTACAAACAGAGTAGGAGTCTTGAGTGAAAAGATGGGTAAGGAACTACAGAAGTAGGCTCTGGGACACAGGTGGGGTCAAACTATTTTGTAACATGAAGAAAAGCTCACTCCGGAAAAGTGGAGAGATTTTTGAAGAAGTAAAAGAAAGAGGGAAGTTTAAAACCAAAACAAAACAGGTGGCCACGGCCCTCTGTGCAAAGCAAAAGATGAAAACCAGCAAAAGCAGGGCAGGGTGGGAGGCTACAAGTGCTGCTGGGAAATGGCAGCAGGGGAGCTCTGCTGCCCTGGTTGCCCTATGACCCCAGGTGGCTGTGCACTGGCATGTATACACCATCACCTAGTGACGGCTGCCGGCCTCGCGGAATGATGGGCATCGGGCCTTTGGGGAAGATGTTGGTGGTCCATGGAGGGCCTACTGGCTGAGCTAGCTCAAAGCCATAAGAAGTGGCTGCTCTCAGGCGGTGACCCCAGAAGCTGAGGGGTAGAGACCGGAGCGACAGCGCTGTCAGACCAAACACGGCAGACGGAGCTCTGTCCTGGGCAAAGCGCTGCCTGAACGGCTTTCCAGATACTTAACAAATTCTTGTTCAGCCGTGAAGAAACTGAGTTTAAAAGGCCAGCTCTATGGTCATGGATTAATTTTTCCTTCTCCATTCCACTCCCGCCTACGCTTTTTTCTTTTTTTCTAATTTTTATTTTATTTATTTTTTTAATTTTATTAATTACACTTTATTCACTTTGTATCCCCCATAAGCCCTTCCCTCCTCCCCTCCTAATCCCACCTTCCCTCCCCCTTCTTCACGAATGTCCCTTCCCAAGTTCACTGATAGGGGAGGTCCCCCTCTCCTTCCTTCTGATCTTAGTCTATCAGATCACATCAGGAGTGGCTGCATTGCCATCTTCTGTGGCCTGGTAAGGCTGTTCCCCCTCAGGGGGAGGTGATCAAAGAGCAGGTCAATCAGTTCATGTCAGAGGCAGTCCCTCTTCCCATTACTATGGAACCCACTTGTTTCTTACTGCCGCTGTTTTAACATGGTTCATCCCTAGATGATGGACAGGAACAGCATCTTCACACCTCTGTGTGTGTTTGGCATAACCCAGATGCTTCAGTCTAGAGTTCCAACTGACAGGCAGTTACACTGTCAAGGGGTCTAGGCTTCCGTGAAGACAGCTCTAAGACAGTTTCCTCACTGAAGTTCTTCTCGTTCCTGTTTAAATTGTCCCCGAGGAAAGTTTTCTTAGCCCCCATACAGCACAGTACAGGAGGTTTTCAAATATTCCTTTTATATGTCATTCCAAACTTACAATAAAGCTGTATTTAGAGCTAATAAATAGTACATGAATTATGGAAATCACAAAAGAAGAAAAAGATACTTTATTTTGATTTGGAAAAACTTTTCCTCATGTCCTTATATACTTTGATAGACATGATGATAGATTGTAGATAATGATGGATGATAGGGGGATCCAAGATGGCGGCGCCAGGAGAACACCGTGTTTGAGGAGCAGGACAGCAGTGTACAGCGACCAGGAGACTGAACTCTGGGCCCTAGAACAACAGCGATCATGTTTCCCAGGTGAGGGGAGGCTCCACGGTGTAGGAAACAGTCCGATCCACTCTCAGGTCATCCAGCCAGAACCCAGAAGAGATCCCAGGGCATGCAGGCACTTGGTCGCCAGACCAGAGCCACACGCCTGCATGTCCTGATCACCTTCCCAGGCTGAATGGTGGGCACAAAAACACCAGAGACTGAGACTCCCAGTCAGGAGAAAACCCCACAGGAAAGGAAGGACCTCAGGTCACCCAGTCTATCCCTGGAAAAGGTCCCGCAGACCAGCGGGCGCACGTCACCAGCATTGAACTGGGCTCTAGCTGTGAGCACAGAGACCTGCTGCGTGCCTGACTGTCCATCACAGACAGAACTGTGTGCCCCAGGGCATCAGAGACTGGGTTTCCCTGACTGGAGAAAACCCCACAGGGAGGCAGACAGCTTAGACCACTCAGCACTACCATCACTAGCACACACGGGAAAGTTCTTGGGGAAAAGGTCTCAGGTACCTGCCCAGTCACCAGCTTGGAGCCACCACCCGCCAGCGCCTGAGTGCTCTACGCGCCAACCCGAACACCACAGACTGGGCCTTCCTGTTGGGAGAAAACCCCACGGTAGGGGAAACACCTGGCCCTACCTCAGGACACCTAGCTCTGGAAAAGTTTTTGGCTATCCACAGGCTCCTGACTCTAGCCTCCAGCTGCATGCATAAGAGCAGAGCTTGCCTGCCACTGATTATTGCTTGGGTACTGGGGCACAGAGCTCCAACCTCAGACCTACAGAAGCCTGGGATCCCCGAGATCAACCCCCAGAACTGTTCCAAAGGGCAACCAATTATCTCTAATTAAACTGACCAAACCACGGGGCACCCAGGTTACAGCAGCAGCTCACTAAATTTACAACAAGAAACCCAGAAGCAGGGCAGCTGTCTCCAGGACTTCTCCAGGTAAGAGGAGAGCCCTCTTGACTAACAAGGACCACAGTTACCACTCACGTATATTTACCTGAGGTGAGCTGTGGCAATTCCTTAAAAACACCGGCTATTCAGTGACCAGAAGGAAAGAGGCTTCCTTCAGGAAAAATCATCTTCCTGCCAAGGGGATTCTCTCCACCACAGGATTCTAGGAACCACCAGAAACTAACACCCAACACCTAAGATAGCCCAATGGGTAGAGGCCAGTGTAAAAGCTCAACCAACAAAAGACAGAGCAATATGGCATCTCCAGAACCCAGTTATCCAGGGGCAAGCAGCCCTGGACAGCATAATTGAAATTCAAGAAGATGACCTAACATCTATGCTTATGAAGAGGATAATAGAGGAAACAAATAAAATGTGTAAAGAATTAGAGGAAGATAAAGTCAAACAGATTGTGGCCATCTGTATAGAGATAGAGGAAGATAAAGACAAACAGATTATGGCCATTCGTAAAGAAATACAGGAAGTTGCAGCCAAATAGTTCGTGGCCTTTAGAGAGGAAATACTTAAATCACTGAAAGAAATAAAATAAACAGAGGATTGTTCAAACAAACAGCTGAAGGAATTGAAGGAAAATACAGTCAGACAGGTGAAGGAAATCAAAACGGCTCAAGATCTGAAGATAGAATTGGAAAAATTAAAGAAAACACAAATGGAGGAAATTGTGGAGAGAAAGAACTTAGGGAAGAAAACAGGAACTACAGAGGTAAGCATAACCAACAGACTACAAGAGATGGAAGAAAGAATCTCAGGTGTGGAAGATACAATGGAAGAAATCGAATCCGTCAAAGAAAATGTTAAATCTAAAAAATTCCTGACACAGACCATCTAAGAAATTCAAGAATTCAAGACAGCATGAAAAGACAAAACTTAAGAATAATAGGAATAGAGGAAAAAGAAGATTCCCTCCTCCAAGGCCCAGAAAATATTTTCAACAAAATCATTGAAGAAAATTTCCCCAACTTAAAGGAGAGGCCAATAAGAATACAAGAGGCCTACAGAACACCCAACAAATTAGACCAGAAAAGAAAATCTTCCCACCACATAACAATCAAAACAGTAAGTATACAGAACAAAGAAAAAATACTAAAAGCTGCAATGGAAAAAGGCCAAGTAACATATAATGGCAAACCCATCAGAATCACACCTGACTTCTCAACAGAAACTATAAAAGCCAGAAGGGACTGGACAGATATCGTGCAGACCCTAAGAGACCACAGATGTCAGCCCAGGCTACTATACCCAGCAAAACTCTCAGTCCTCATAGACGCAGAAAACAAGATATTCAATGACAAAAACAAATTTCAACAATACCTACACACAAATACAGTGTTACAGAAGACACTAGAAGGAAAAATACAACCCCAAAAAAGTAACTACTTTCAAGAAAACACAGGAAATAATTAACCTCACTATAGTAAAACAAAAAGTAGCCAAACACACAAACACACTACCATGGCCAACATCAATATCAAAGGATCTAACAGCCACTGGTCATTAATCTCCCCCAACATCAATGGACTCAACTCTCCAATAAAAAGACACAGACTAACAGATAGGATGTGTAAACTAGACCCAGCACTCCGTTGCATACAAGAAACACACCTAAGTCACAAAGATAGACATTACCTGAGGGTAAAGGGCTGGAAGACAGTTTTCCAGGCAAATGGATCCAAGAAGCAAGCAGGAGTAGCCATTCTAATATCTGATAATATAGACTTTCAACCAAAATTAATCAAAAGAGATGGGGAAGGACACTTCATACTCATCAAGGGAAAATTCCACCAGGAAGACATCACAATCCTGAACATCTATGCCCCAAATGCAAGAGCACCCACATTTGTAAAAGAAACATTGATAAAACTTAAACCACACATAGATCCCCACACATTAATAGTGGGAGACTTCAACACCCCATTCTCAACAAAGGACAGGTCAACAAAACAGAAATTAAACAAGGAAACAATGTCTCTAACAGGGGTCATGAATCAAATGGACCTAATAGACATTTACGGAAACTTACACCCAAACACAAAAGAATTACCTTCTTCTCAGCACATCACAGAACCTTCTCCAAAATAGATCATATGGTTGGTCACAAGCGAGCCTCAACAGATACAAGAAGATTGAAATAATCCCTTCTATCTTATCTGATCACCATGGACTAAAGCTGGACCTCAACAACAACAGAAATAGCAAAAAGCCTACACACACATGGAAACTGAACAACGTGCTACTAAATGACAGCTGGGTCAGGGAAGAAATAAAGAAAGAAATTAAAGATTTCCTAGAATTCAATGAAAATGAAGACACAACATACCCAAACTTGTGGGACACAATGAAAGCAGTGCTAAGAGGAAAGTTCATAGCACTAAGTGCCTTCAGAAAGAAATTCGAGACATCTCATTCAAGCAACTTAATGGCTCACCTAAGAGCCCTAGGAAAAAAAAAAGAAGCAGACACATCAAAAAAGGAGTAGATGGCTGGAAATAATCAAGCTCAGGGCTGAAATCAATAAATTAGAAACAAATAAAACAATTCAAAGAATCAATGAAACCAAGGGCTGTTTTTGAGAAAATCAACAAGATAGACAAACCCTTCACCAAGCTAACTAAAAGGCAGAGAGATACCATCCAAATCAACAAAATCAGAAATGAAAAGGAGGACATAACACTGAGGAAATCCAAACAATCATTAGGACTTACTTCAAAAGGCTACATGCCACAAAATTTGAAAATATAAATGAAATGGACAATTTTCTTGATTGATTTCAGTTACCAAAGCTGAATCAAGACCAGGTAAATCAATTAAATAGTTCTATACCCCCTAAAGCAAAGGACACTGTCATCAAAACAAAATGAATGCCTAGAGATTGGGAAAGAATCTTCACCAATCCTCTATCTGACAGAGGGCTAATATCCAGTACATATAAAGAACTAAAGAAGTTGAAAAACAACAAATCAAGTAATCCAATTAAAAAATGGGGAACAGAGCTAAAGAGAGAATTCTCTGCAGAGGAATATCAAATGGCAGAGAAACACTTAAAGAAATGCTCAACCTCATTAGTCATTAGGGAAATGCCAATCAAAACGACCCGGAGATTTCACCTTACACCCATCAGAATGGCCAAGATCAAAAACTCAACTGACAACACATGCTGGAGAGGTTGTGGAGAATGGGAAACCCTCCTCCACTGCTGGTGGAAATGTAAATTTGTACAACCACTCTGGAAATCAATCTAACACTTTCTCAGACAACTAGGAATAGTGCTTCCTCAAGATCCAGCCATACCACTCCTAGGCATAAATCCAAAAGGGGCTCAAGTACACAGTAAGAACATTTGCTCAACCATGTTTGTAGCAGCTTTATTTGTAATAGCCAGAAGCTGGAAACAGCCCAGATGCCCCTCAACTGAAGAATGGATACAGAAATTGTGGTACATCTACACAATGGAATATTAATAAGCAATGAAAAACAAAGAAATCATGAAATTTGCAGGTAAATGGTGGGAAGTGGAAAGGATCATCTTGAGTGAGCTATCCAGAAGCAGAAAGACACACATGGTATATACTCACTCATATAGACATATAATATAGGATAAACCTACTAAAATCTGTACACCTAAAGAAACTAATCAAGAGGGAGGACTTTGGCTAAAATGTTCAATCCCCATCCCAAAAGGCAAAGAGGATGGACATCAGAAGAAGGAGAAAACAGAAAACAAGTTAGGAGCCTGCCACAGAGGGCCTCTGAAAGGCTCTGCCCTGTAGACTATCAAAGCAGATCCTGAGACTTATGGCCAACTGTTGGGCAGAGCGGGAATCTTTTGAAAGAAGTGGGAAATAGTAAGATCTGGAGAGGATAGGAGTTCCACAAGAACAACAGAACCAAAAAATCTGAGCACAGTGTTCTTTCCTGAGACTCATACTCCAACCAAGTACCATGCACGGAGATAACCTAGAACCCCTGCACAGATGTAGCCCATGGCAGTTCAGGTTCCAAGTGGGTTCCATAGTAATGGGAACAGGGACTGCCTCTGACATGAACTTATTGGCCTGCTCTTTGATCACCTCCCCCTGAGAGGGGAGCAGCCCTACCAGGCCACAGAGAAAGACAATGCAGCCAGTCCTGATGAGATCTGATAGACTAGGATCAGAAGGAAGGAGAGGAAGACCTCTCCTATCAGTGGACATGGGGAGGGGCATGCATGGAAAAGGGGGAGGAAAGATAGGATTGGGAGGGGAGGAAGGAGGGGCTTATAGGGGATACAAAGTGAATAAAGTGTAATTAATAAAAACTAAAATAAAAAATATTTTAAAAAATGCTCAATGTCCTTAGTCATTAGGGAAATGAAAATCAAAAAGACCCTGAGATTTCACCTTACACTAAGATCGAAAACTCAAGTGACAACACATGCTGGAGAGGATGTGGAGAAAGGGGAACCCTCCTCCATTGCTGGTGGGAATGTAAACTTGTACAACCACTTTGGAAATCAGTCTGGCATTTTCTCAGACAATCAGAAATAGTGCTACCTCAAGATCCAGCTATACCACTCCTAGGCATATATCCAAAAGATGCTCAAGTATATAACAAGGACATTTGCTCAACCATGTTCATAGCAGCTTTATTCATAATAGCCAGAAGCTGGAAACAACCCAGAATGTCCCTCAACTGAGGAATGGATACAGAAATTGTGGTATATTTACACAATGGAATACTACTCAGCAATTAAAAACAAGGAAATCATGAAATTTTCAGGCAAATTGTGGGAACTAGAAAAGATCATCTTGAGTGAGGTATCCCAGAAGCAGGAAGACATACATGATATACGCTCACTTATAAGTGGATATTAGACATATAATATAGGATAAACATACTAAAATCTGTTCACCTAAGGAAGCTAAGCAAGAAGGAGAACCCTGGGTAAGATGATCAATAATTCAGAATGGCAAACGGGATGGACATCAGAAGAGGAAGAAAACAGGGAACAGAACAGGAGCCTACCACAGAGGGCCTCTGAAAGGCTCTACTCAGCAGAGGATTAAAGTAGATGCTGAGACTCAAAGCCAAACTTTGGGCAGAGTGGAGGCAATCTTATGAAAGGAGGTAGAGACAGATAGACCTGGAGGGGACAGGAGTTCAACAAGGAGAGCAACAGAATAAAAAAAATCTGGCCACAGGGTTTGTTTGTTTGTTTGTTTGTTTTTCTGAGACTGATACTCCAACCAAGGACCATGCATGGAGATAACCTAGAACTCCTGCACAGATGTAGCCTATGGCAGCTCAGTCTCCAAGTGAGTTCCCTGGTAAGGGGAAAAGGAACTGATTCTAACATTAACTCACTGGCTACCTCTTCGATCACCTCCCTCTGAGGGGGGAGCAGCCTTATCAGGCCACAGAGGAAGACAATGCAGCCAGTCCTGATGAGGCCTGATACAAAGTGAATAACTGTAACTAATTAAAAAATAAATTAATTTAAAACAAAACAAAACAAAGCAGAACTCCCCTTCGGCCCAGCCAGCCTGCTTCTGGGTGTTTGCTCAGAGTGTGAGCAGAGTCCTGAGGACGCAGGAGCCACTCCTGAATTCACTTGGCATTAGTCAAGTAGGCGAGACGTGAAGGTGTGGAGCCTGCAGACCGGCTCGATGGTAGAAGTGCTTGCTTGCAAGCGTGAAGGACTGAGTTCAGACCCTCGGCATCCATGTAATAAGTTGGGCATGGATGCATGTGTCTATGACCCCATAATGCTTTGGGGGAAGCACCCCTCACATTGTCGCTGGTGTTAGCAGAATGCCCGTGCAAATGAATTGGAAGGAGTTACCTCTGTTATTAGGACAAGAACGTGTTTTTCTGTTTGAATGTTTACTTTTTAGATAACGCCTGGCCAGTTACTATTACTTCAAAGCTCCTTACCAGAAAGAATTGTCTAGTAGAGTTTCTAACTAGAAAAGGCATGAGGGTTATCATGGACTCTTGGTGGACAACAAAAGTTAAATGTGGTACACACCAGCCAGGTGCGATGACGCACCCCTGTAAGCCCAGCATTTGGGAGGCAGAGGCAGGTGGATCTCTGTGAGCTTGAGGCCAGCCTGGTCTTTGAAGTGAGTCCAGGACAGCCAAGGCTACACAGGGAAACCCTGCCTTGAAAAACAAACCAAAAAAGTAGCACACACTGTCTTCCACGTACCTTCAAACTCCTGGCAATAGGTGCTGGTGAGGAGGTTCCATGTCACAGAAGTGTCAAAGGTCATGGGCTGCCATTTTCTGATCCCCGTGAGCCATCCTGGGACACTACGGATGCTTATATTGAAGAACTGTAATAAGGATGGTGTGACGGAGCTGGAGGGACTCTCAGGAGCAACACAGACAACAAAGGCTGGGACAGACACTAGGAATGTTGTGCTGTGACTTGAGAATCACAAAAGGATGCCCCCCCCCATGAGATAAATGGCCCATGAGGGTTAAAAGCCAGACAGCTGAGAAGATCTGTGTTATTTAAAAACAAGAGTACGTTCTGTGTGCTGACAAAGATAGGTCCGCAGTAGGGTGCCATCTGCCTTTCCTGATGGTTTTCCAGATGGTGCCCTTTGCCTGAGGGAAGCCTGCGTTCCCTGGGAAAGCCCCGGGCCGAGTCTGAGTGCACGTCAGTGGTCGCAGGGCTGAGCTCAGTGTCCCATATGCAATAGGACCATCAAGTGTTTGTGTCTTTGAGTGTATGTCACACACATACCGACACACAGACACACAGGCAGGAACTCATGCATGCACATGTGCACATACGCACGCTCCATTAAGATTTACTTGTATTTTTAATGATATTTGTGTGTGTGTGTAGGGGGGGGGGGTTTACATGAGTGCAGATGCCCATGGTGGCCAGAAAGGAGCCTCTGATCCCCGGAGCTGCAATTACAGGCATTTGTGCCCCCCCCCATATTTCTTGTATTAATTTTGTTCATGGCAAAAATCACCTAAAAGGTGCGCTCCGGCCTGGACCCCAAGCCTAGTAACTCAAAGCCTCTAGAGCTGTTTTCAATGGTGAACCCATTGTGCCAGTTCCCATCCGACTCGGGGCACGCTGAAGCCCGAAAAGCAACCTGCAAAGTGGGATGATTTTAGCCAATTCATATGAGAACGCCCGTGTCCTGTTTGTGCTCAGCACTCTCCACGGGCGTGTGCTATGCTAGGTGGTGGCCCAGCAAAGGCGCAGCCCGCTGCCTGGTGAGTGGTGGCATGCCACCTTCACAGGAGACAGTGGACAGCGTTAAAGCGGCCTGTGTCTCTCAACGGAAAAACAGAGCACCAACCTAAGGTCAGAGAAAGCTCCCATGAAAAGTGCTCAGGCTAGTCAGTGATTTTAATTTAACTGCTGTAAAAATTCATTTCCAAAAAAAACCCCTCAAAGGTAGGCATATGTCTTTTTAAAAGATTTTACTTATGTGTGTGTGTGTGTGTGTGTGTGTGTGTGTGTGTGTGTGTGTGTGT
>NW_026596069.1:23757276-23757674 GCF_907164565.1 Psammomys obesus
GTGTGTGTGTGTGTGTGTGTGTGTGTGTGTGTGTGTGTGTGTGTGTGCGTGCGCGCTTATGTGCATGCACATGAATGTGCAGGTGCCTACACATGTAGCTCAAATTACCAGTGAGCCACCCCACGACGTGAAACTGGGAACTGAACTCCAGTTCCCCGCAAGGTCAGCATTTGCAAGCTCTGCGTCATTCCTCCAGCTCTTTCCATATACATCTTGATGAGGTTTCAAAGCGAGCAGGACTGCGTAACCACTGTGCAGCCAAGAAACGGAACAGAGACTGCCCCTTCCTGACCTTCTGCCCTGTGAGGAGGGCTGCCAGCCTGACCCTTTCCTGCCCTTCTGCCCTGTGAGGAGAGCTGCCAGGCTGACCCCTGCCCTTCCTTTCTGCCCTGTGAGGA
>NW_026596069.1:23757684-23777926 GCF_907164565.1 Psammomys obesus
CCCCTGCCCTTCCTTTCTGCCCTGTGAGGAGAGCTGCCAGCCTGACCACTTCCTGCCCTTCTGCCCTGTGATGAGAGCTGCCAGGCTGACCGGGAACACCACAGAGGCCATGCTGCCTGCTGCTCGGATTCTTGCCTCTCTGTCTGGCTATCCTCTTGTCTGTTCACCTGTGTGGATTTTCACTGCTGTGTGCTACCCCTTCCTTTGACTCCGTCAGCCTGTTTGTCTTCATCACTATAGATGGGGTGTTGAGCCTGTTCTCAGCATTGAGGCAATTGTAGCTGGTGACTGGTGCTGCTGAAAACATTTTTATTTATGTCTCTAAGAAGGCACATGTATACCTTTCTATCGGGTATTTAGTGAAATTGCCAGGTTCTAGAATATGAACTTGCCTGTTTGATTGGAATAAATCCTGTCCCAGTTTTTCCTGTTTCTTTGTATGCATGCCATTGTCACGCTGTCCCACCCTGAGGCTGGGCTCGGCGTGTGACTTCCTCAGGCCAGTGGGAAGTAGAAAAGCAGACATAAATAATACCAACACTTGCTGGATTTTGATCTTCCTTTGCTTCCCTCTGAAAACACTCGCAGGGTACTCTGCTCAAGCATATGAACTACAAGAGGAGATCGGAGTCATCTTGGTTGAGGTCATCCTACCAACCGACTCAAACCATCATACCAACTGCCCACAGGAATGAGTAAACTCAGGAGAGATTAGTCTAAATTAAATAAGCAATGCTGCCTGCCTTATCATACACTAGTATAAAATAGGAAATGGTCAGGTTTTCGTAATATTTTTTAAGTTTATTTTTTGTTTTATGTGCGATGGTGTTTTGCCTGCATCTGTGTCCACGTGAGGTTGTTGCATCTCCTGGGACTTAAGTTACAGATAGTTATGAGCTGCCATGTGGGTGCTGGGAATTGAACCTGGGTCCTCTGAAAGAGCAGCCACTGCTCTAGGCCTCTGAGCCATCTCTCCAGCACTGACATGGTGGGTTTTTAAGACAGCAAATTCTGGCGTCATTTGTTACTTATCAATTGTTAGTATTTGTTATGCAGCAATAGCTAACTGCCACATTGCCAAACAGATTTCCAAAGCATATGTCAGCTGACATACCATTGCCGATGCCTGAAGTTCTGAAGCTGTGTGCCCTTACCAAATACATGGAAAACATGGTAATTGATTTTTTTTCCATCTTCAGAATCCCTGGAAGCAAGTAGTTGTATCAAGTAATAGATGCAATTTACATTTTACTAATAATTAATAGTGTTGAGAACCCCTTTGTATGTCAATTTGTTTGTAGAATATTCTCTTAAGTGCCTTGGATTTGTTTATGTTTCTATTAGATCAATTGCTTGCCAGCTTTCTGTGGATGAACACATGTATCCACAGACATACTAGACAAGAACACTTTTACTCATTTATTCATTTAATGGGTGGGCATGCATGTGGAGGTCGGAGGGCAGCTGGTAGGAGCAGTCTATCTCTTTCCACCATGCAGGTTCTAGAACAGAGCTCAGGTGGTAAGGCTTGGCTGCAAACACCTTTACCTGGTGAACCATATCACTGGCACCAGACAGAGACCTTGGAAGGCATAACTACACAGATAGCCCCTGCTCTGGGCCCCATTTTACCGGAGTCAAGCCTAATGAGTGAGCATTTTTAATTCAGTTTACACCTTTTCTCTTTTAACACTGTTGGCACTTTTTTGAGGTTATAAAGCCCTTTGTTGTTGTTGTTTTCCCCTAAAAGCTGTTAGAGTGTCTTTTATGACCCTGGAATTGATTTTCTACTTATGGTATGAGATGGGAATTAAATTAGTCTCTGGTTTCTGATGGGTAGTCTGTTGACTTGCACATTCCTGTGAACTGCAATTGGTTATAGAATTTGGTTTGCACAGCTCTCATTGGGAGGCAGCATGGAATTATGGGTGGAGTTGCTAGCTGAGCTCTGGTCCCAGCTCACTGGCTCTGTCCTTGGATGGGTCCCTAGAGCTGTATCTGTTTGTCCATCCCTAAAAAGAAGAGGTAAGCTTAGATCATCTTCAGTGTTTCCTGCAGAAAGGGATGTCAGATTCCAGCAATGTCCTCATTAGTTCAGAGATCTCGAGGGAAGTATTCAGCATATTGAAGATAAGATTTCTCTCACCTGTTAAGATGAGGAAATCATACCCACATGTTGGGCTATGGTGAGAATAAGAAAACTGCCCGTCAAGTTTTATGCTTGGCACATCGTGCTGTCATCAGGAATTAACGGCGCCTGCTGTTGGCAGCAGTTAGGCAGTGAAAGGGAGATGGCCTTCGTTTATTTTCACAAAACAACCACAACCGCTAGCTTTAACTTAACAAGCGTCACAGCCATGCTTGGAAATAAAGCTGCCTCATCCTCTCCATTCCTAAGAGAGATTATTTTGTCAAGATGGAAAATAAGGTTTCTAGAAACCAGTCTCCATCATCTCTCATTTCAAAAGTTTGCGCCAAACGTTTGTAAGGTACTGAAAAGGACAGAATAGCACAGTGACCCAGCTGCAATGGCACCTGCCCTTGAGGAATCGGGAGGCCTTACGTCCTTACAAAGGGATCCACTAGGGACTTCCCTGACGTCCAGACTGCTCCACTGAGGAAGCACCCCTCTGTCTCCTGGGTCCCAATCTACTTCCTTCATTGCCGTTACAGCTACCTCACATATTCCCACGTTTGTGTTAATTATTTGTCTCTTTCAACGCGAAAGTAATCTCCAAAGGAACTGAAGCTGATCATTTTACTACGTATCTTCAGCACCTAGGAGAAGGACTAGCCCGCAGCAGACACTCAGGAAACACTGTCCAGCGAAATGAATGACAGCAAAGTAAGAGCCACATAAAACATGTATGAAGAATAGCAACTACATTCAGTTTACCCCATCCTCTGCTTAGGATGACAGAGACATACATAATGGCTTTTGCCTCTCGCTCTGCCAGTTTAATACTCCAACTACTGCAGGTGTTCGGAACCAACTTTAGGATAAAAAAAAAATATATTAGCCTTGCTAATAAACACATATTTCTGAAGTATGCCTTTGGGACTGAAAAGAAGGAAATTGATATTTCCCACATACGTGTGCTGTAATTGTTTCTATAGAGAGGAACTGTTTAATAAACACAGTTGCTGAAGGCACAAATTATCCTGAAAGCCAGGCTTCTCCCCTTTAAGTGAAAGCAGACACCAGAACCATGTTTTCACTATAAACAAATGCCAAGTTTTGTGTGTTGATTACTAGAAAGTTTCCAGTTTTGTCCTTTACCCGAGTAAGTTGTTAATTAAGATAGACAAAAACCAGGAAATGTGGACCTTTAGTCATTTCATTTCCTCACTCTGAGCAGCCTGGAGTCATTTCCTGCAGGAACCTAGCAGCTGGTAACAAAATCATCAGCCTGGGTAGTGGGTGATGCTCTACTCGGAGCTCCAGTTACAAATCAGGTGGTTTGTTCAGACTTGGATGGGGCCAGACCAACTTTAGAAATAAATCTAAGCACGGCCAAGAATGCTATCTCTGCATTGCTCTAACAGGCACATTGGTTTAGTGGGTGGAGCCGTGGACACAGAAACCCAACTTCTGGGTTTGGCTCAGCCAGTAATTAGTTGTATGACCTTAGATTTCACCTCCTGTGAAATGGCATCCTGTCTATGTGAGGGTAACAGCGCTCCAATTCTACAACCAAGTTTGTTTGCCTGTTTGTTCGTTTTAAAGAGGGGGCAGCCAAATTCAAAATGTAGCTAGTGTATATTGTACAAGCTCATGATTCCAATAAGCCATCAGGATGGAGCCTTTGGCTAGCAGTCTTAAGGACAGAGACCTACTCAGAATCCAAGGTGGCAAAGCAGTACGCTGCATCTGAATTAGCTCAGTGGTAAATCAGAGAAACTAGCATGTTACACGGGTTTAACTGATTGTTTCTTACAGTGTTACACGTACAAGCTTTTCCCCATTGCTGCATTGCCTGCCCCCTTGAGAAGTAGAAACTAACAAATTAATCATACTTACAACGATTAACTTAATCAAATGGTGGCACACTGCCTTTAATCCCAGCACTCAGGAGGCAGAGGCAGGTGGATCTCTGTGAGTTCGAGGCCAGCCTGGTCTACGGAGCAAGTTCCAGGACAACCAAGGCTACATAGAGAAATCCTGTCTCAAAAAACAAACAAGCAAACAATCAGAAAACAGGAAAAGGGCACAGTGTGTGTGAACTTGGGGTGAGTGAAGAGAGGAACTAATATGTTCAACAGTTCACATGTTGAAATCCCCAATGAGAGGGTGGTTGTGGGAGGCGGGGCATTTGGGAGGTTATGAGGAGAACTTAAGACACACACCCCTGTCTCTCACCCACAGGAGACAGGTTGAGGCACAATGAACTCTCATTGGTCTGGAATAGCATCCAGATCTAGAGGCGTTTTTCTTGCTCAACCAAACTGTCATATTTAACTTATCCACCTTTTGTTTTAGTGTGAATCCTATTTAAGAGTTTACTTCATCTGGTTTGCAATCAGGAGGAATAATCAGGTGTCATATTTTTTTGAATTAATGTTAGACATCCTGAGTTTGGGAGTGCTTGAATCAATGAGCCTAAAGAAAGTTAAAGTGCTTATTCAAACGAGAATCTTCTGTATTGAGAGCAATTGTGTGCTCTGTGATGTCCCCAGCAGCTTTTCTGTAGACAATTACTGAGTCAGTGAACTTCCAAATATAAAACATAATATAATACAGTTACATACACCTACAAGTAACTTATACGATTTTAGGGCTTTATGGATTACATACACGCACACGTACACACGTGCACATTTGAGTATGTCCAGTTTTATGTGACCCATTGTAAGACTCTACCGTCTTTCCAAAAGTCTATTCAGATAGAAATCCACACTTGGCTTTTGCACAGCAGCTAGGAGACGGAGTCTGTGTCATCGGTCACTCTTGGAAACGTCCAAGAAGCCGAGAATAATGGGAAATGCCTTTAGCTTGGCTGGTGAACATGGCCCCACATTGCTAGTGATACCATCCCACCCTTCAAAAGGTTCTCAAACGCCAGTGCGTTTCTAGCATAGCTTGCAAGTGGATGTGCTTTTCTATCGAAAGGGAATCAGGGACCGGAGCTTCCTTTCCTCAGACTGGGCAAATCAAGTGAACGTGTGTTTGATGTCCCTCCATGGATCACTCTTACACTTGTGCCTCCTGTCATGGGTCTTCTGGCAAATTCCAACAGATAATAAATGATATACTATCAACTCATAAAACATCAGTTCTATTTAATATGTATGTGTGTGCATGTGCGTGCCAATTTTGTTAATGTGGCTGGATTCCTTGTAAACACTTTTCTGCTGTGCTTAGAACTAGTGCCAGAATTCTGCGGTGCTCTACAGTAAGTGTGATGAGGACTTTTCTGTAAGGAGTACCATTATTTCCAGAAACTTCCTTACTTAAGTATCGAGAACCAGATAACCTTCCTCGACTTTAAATGGAATGATAAATAGATGAATTTGAATGTAGCATCAGAGATGAGTTTTCCTGGCCAAAATATTTTGGCATATTGATCATGCTCTTCTGTCAGTTACCGGAGAAAGGACTGGCAAAGCGGATTACAGTAGCAAGGCAGCTCCGCTTCCCCAAGAACATCAGCCTCGGGAGACTTTTTTTTTTTTTTAATGACAACATAAAATACTTTATAAAACCACAGGTGCACTTCAGCCACAGCTGGAGAGTGTAGTGGTGTGGTCGTCTCAGAAATAGCGCACGAGTAGTTACTGTGCGACAAGCTGCCTCCGTGTCCCTTGAAGTGTCTATGCGGTTCCGAAGAAAGCCCTAGCGTCCTGTTCATTTGTCCGCAGAGACACGCTCATCCGTGCTCCTCCCTTCCTGGCTCATGTCACCTGGCTGTTTCCTGCCACCAGCTTGCAAACAAGCCCTGCACTCGAATGAGTGTCCCACCTGACTTGGCAATTGGGAAATGCAAAGCAAGATGCCAGAGTTCCCAGCTTAAATGTCATGGATCCCGGAGTGGTCCAAGGAATACTAACAGTAAGCATACGCTGACTGGAAAACAATGAGCATCTCTACTGAGTGCTTACTGAGTGCTGGGCAGAGTACTGAAAGCCGTACATACACTGCTCAATGTCCAGCATAACCATGAATTAGGTAAGATTATTCCCATTTCACAGGTAACAAGACCGAACGAAGCATGGGAGCTCCCATCACCTGCCCAAGGAGACTGTGCAGTGAGCGGGCTGGGATTCAGGCCCAAAGCCCTTGTGCGTTCTGTTTAGTGTAGGCTCCTGCGAGAGCACCTACTGTTGATGCATTCATGCCTGCATCTCGATTATGAGAGCAGATGAACTAACACCAATTATCAGCCCACGGACATAGGCTTGGTAGATGCTATTAAAGAAAGCGACGGATCCAGTGTGACTACTTCCTTCTTCCAGAGAAACTGTTCTCAGCTGTGGGGTTTCAGTCTCAAAGGACTAGTTTTTCCCTAACAAATACTAAATCAAGAAGTTAGTAATCAAAATTTGGCATGGACTAATTCCGTTCTCACCCCAGGTATCTTAGATCTTTGAATCATGGAAACTAGTCATTAAAAGACTTGATTTATTATTTAACACCTGTTTTTACTTTCATTTGATATAATGCTTTCATACATACTTATGGGTAGTTATGTGATTTTTTTTTTTTTTTTGCACATACACAATGAAGAAAAATCAGTCAGACCAAGGCAACTCGTCACCTCAGTTATCCATCGCCACTCAGAATCTGTTATATCTCAAGCTCCGAGTCTAGAATCCAGACAGTCCCATGTCAGCTCAGCCTCTGGGTCCCCTGGCAGCCCTGATGACTGGTCACACCAGCACTTGTGCCCAGTGGGTTCAAGAGCTGCTTGGGAGGAAGAATTCACACAAGCAGATTCCAGTCTCCTCTGGCCATAGGGGTCAGCCATTCCACAGGATTTCGAAACCTTCCCAGCCCACTCCCCCGCAGACTTCCCCACTCTGGAGGGGTGGGCTCTCCCAGGTCTGAGCTATAGAGGAAAAGACATCCTGTGGATTGAAAAAATTCCCAGCGACACAGGATACATTGATTCCGCTGGGCCGTCTGTAGATTGTTTACAACTGTAGTTTGATTTTGTTTTTACAGAGACGCTTCTGGTGTCCTAAGTTCGATGGGTCTCATTCCACTCCTTCCCTGACGTAAGAAGCCTCGTCTTGGTGGCTTGATAATCATGGAGTCTCCAGGACTGACTAGGTTCCAGAGTGTCTACACATCGTCTCCTCCACGCTTAGGGGAAATGGGGCCTGGCACAAAAGAGAAAGTGAGTTACTAATTGGATTTATGGCCATTACTCCCAGAGCAGCCCTCTGCCCTCAGTAATCTTGATAGCGGTTCAGATAGAATCTCGCTCTGCGAAAGATACAGAAAAAAGCTGGCACGTCTCCCACTCACCCAATAAAAAGTCAGATTGTTATTAAAATGTCCTTGAAGCTACCGTGATTTACATTCATGGTAATGGCTCTCTTTGTAGTCCTGTCCCTTTCATGGGGGCTGGCCTCCCCTTACTATTGGTCACGTTTAAAATAAATATTCCCCCATCTCGAGCTGTCCATCTCTCCTCCCCGTTTTCACTTGCCACCGAAAGTACGCCGATGGGATATTTCCTTCTGAGAGACTCACATACCCAGGATGCCCGGCACAGTATTTGTGTAGTAAAGAGATGACGTAGCTTGGGTTTTACCAGTAGAACATTGCTATCTTCTGTGGAGTAAGATTTAATACACAGAAACCATGAACTAGCCAGTTATAAAACACCATATGAAGAGCTTCACATAGTTGGGTAAAAAGAAATGGAATGAAGTGGGTAACAAATGCTGTGTGTGTGTATAATTAGCTGAATGATTAACATCCTCCAGTATAAGAACTATGTAAAACAATGCTTTCTATATTCGCAAAGATATGTGGAAATCCAAGGCCATACACTCAACAGAGTGATACGGTACTTCTGGGTAACAGAAACATGGAAGGTGGAAGATGAGACAGAAAAATTATAAACTAAAACAAGAGGCACTCTTTCAAGAAGAAACAGACCGGGGGGTGGTGCTAAAAGCCATGTCTTGCTTATGAGAGGGAGTAAAAAAAAAAAAAATGACAAGAGGGTGAAGGCATGGCTTCTTTTTCTGCAGCATGATCACAGCTCTGCCCCATGCCCTTGGGAAAGATACTATTGCACATCTTTGAGCCTCAACTTCCTTACTGGGAAACAGGGGGTAGAATAACCTCCCCCCATACAATACGAGAAGGTGTCTACATTTCATAAGATTGAAACACAGTGAAGTCTGAGATCCGGCACCTACCTGGCACGGGACCAGAAAGCTATCCGTTCTGGAGAATGGAGTCAGCGCTGAGCCCAAGCAGAGAGCATCTATTTCTAAATGAATACCACCAGGATGAGTGGAAGCAAACACATATGTCAGTTGCATGATGCTCTGCAGTTACCTGTTCACAGGTGTGACAGATGTATCTGGTTAGTTCATGTATGTGTCATATATCTGCCCAAGTGCCCACCGTTGATCAGCTACAGAGCTAACTTAACACAGCGGCTGTTGCTTCCCACCTGAAGCCGGACATCTCGGATCATCAGGCCAATCGGTGCTCCTGAGATTGGAGGTCTGAAGCCTGAGACATAAAAGAAGGCATCACCAACAGCACCTGGCTACCTCAAGTGTCCTTGTCACAAGCCTTTCCAAGAGCAGTCTTGTGTAGGCTGGAAGGGAAAGCAGCGCGTGGCTGTCCCTGCTTTCCAGTGGAGCTCTCCAGGGGAAGTAACAGCATATGAGAACCTGAGGGAAAATTCTCACCCAGACTGGGCAATCCAAGGTTTTCTCTGTAGACCAAAGTACCTGGACAGCAAGCAAAGTGAGGGGCTGACTCTGGGAACAGAGGTGGCCTCCATCCTCGCTCTCTCAGGGCAGATGAACATCAGTTGGTTCTGGGCCTAGCCTTGTCGTCCACGGAGGTGTCAGGTGCCCTTCCGGGCAGGAGTGGAACAATGTGGAATCTCCCAAGGAGCTCTTGGCTCTTCCCTGACCAAGGCGTCATTCGGCTAGGCACAAGAACATCAGAATTGTGCCTAGCCTCATGGCCAAGAATTATCTGGTGAGTTTGGGGAATTCTCTTAGGTTCAGGTTCAACTTTCAGTCAAATAAAAAGCTTTGTAAAAAATCAAGAACATAGAGGACTCCACCGTTCGGTTATATTTTTAACCCTTCCTTTACCAGGGTGACAAAAATCCCACAGCTCCAGTGGAACAGGAAGGAGGAGTCGGCAGCCACATTATATTTCACATGTTATTCTTGCCCCAGTAGAAGACTCTTCCCAACTGGCTTGACCAGTTTATCCTTCTGGGTAGGAGGAAACCTTCGGTTCTTCCTCTTGTAGGGGTGGTGTTCCCAGGAACGACGAGGCATGCCACCAGCTTATTCCACCTCCTCACCCAAAAGCAGCACCTTCCACACGTCCACAAGAGCATTCACAAGGTCAAGAGAAAAGTCCCGTTCTCTACTTTTTACTAAAAATGCCCAGGTAAGGTCATTTCGGTCACTCGGTCCCCTCCAGGCTGAAAGTGAGAGCAGTGTGGAGATGCTGCTTCTTTCAGTCAAGTCCTCCTGTCAGTCACCCTGGTTTTCCTTTGAAAATGTTAACAGACATACCCTAGTAAGGGGAGCAAGGGCTGTCTCTGACTTGGACTCTGTTGCTCACCCTTTGATCACTTCTCCCTGGTGGGAGGTCCTTGCCAGCCCACAGAGGAAGAGCATGCAGGATGTCAGGTGGCAGGGGAGGAGGACTCCCCCTTTCTGAGGATTAGGGGAGGTGGATGGGGAGAGGAGAGAGGAAGGGTGGGACTGGGAGAAGATGAGGGAGGGGGCTGCAATTGGAATGTAAAATGAACAAATTATAAAAATAAATTTAAATTACAAAAGAAAAGAAAACGTTAATAAGCTACACAAGGCTTTGTTTCTTTTTCGTCCCTGGGACTGGGACCGGACAGTGCGAGAGTAAATGAAGCAGCCTTTGCTGTGTGTTTGTGAACCAAGTAGGAAAAAGAAGGTATTTTGTTGAAAAAGAGGGAAGGAAACTGGACTGCTCGAAGCCTAAGATAAAACTAAATGAGACCAATTCTGTCTGCTAACTTCCTTCCAAATCATCGGACTTTCAAGGAAATCAGAACTGGGGAAGGGCAGAGATAAGCACATGGAATAGTCACCCTTGATGAAGAGATGTATTATCACAGAGATACTAGATAACTCCATCATGCTGAAATGAACACACAGAGCCACCAAAGAATCCATTAGCAAAATCTGTGAAGCCTTCCTAGCATGAATTTGTTTACTAGAAAGCTCTGGGGTGAGAGGGAGGAGCAAGCAGAGACGCTAAATTCTCAAGTCTCCTGGAACTTTATACTCCAGCAAAGTGGGACAGACACGCCAAGGGCTTCCATAATGGAAGGGCTTTGAGGACCACTCGTTAATACACTAAGCATTTTTTGAGTATTTACTGTATCCTAGTCACAGTGAAAAGCTACAGAGATACCCTAAGTAAGATTCAGTGTCCAGTTGAAAATGTCAAAAATGAGCTCATATTCTGGTGGGAAACCCAATTTTAAAAATAAAATGCCAACTGTTTGTGATCATAGATCTGTATAGTTAGAAGCAAAGAGCTAGGACCCTTCAGTGGTGGAGCCCTTGAGAGGTCTACTAAATCCAGCTTTAATTTTCTTAGAATGAAGAAATCTTGCTCTTTAAGTTAAGCCCTCTATTGTCTATCTCGGTGGCGCTTTTCTTTATGGCGTTGAGAGTATAGAGATGTTTGTGAATCTTAGTTAGCATATGGAACATGTAGAGATGATTGCTAAGATCTTGGGAATCAATAGCCAATTTGTGTTTGAAAAAGAGTGGGCATTCCTCCACAGAGGTGAGCCAGGCTCAGGAGCCCTTACCTGATCTGAAGGGTTACTAACTCTAGTTAGTTAGTAACTAACTCTAGTTACTAACTAACTAACTGACTAAAACTGGGCACATAGCCCGAGTCATCACAAGAGTGCCAGGAAATGCAAGCCCCACTACATACCTGGACATGGGGATATGCAGTAACAAACAGCATACAAGATAAACAACAGGAAAATAATCGTGCAGTCTGTTATGGTTCCTCTTGAGGATTAATTGGATTGGGTGGAGAGATGCCTAGCCCAGCAAAGCACACCTCTGCTGGGCTGCCGCCCCCCTGCAGAGGCATTCACGTAGAGGATTTCTTAGCCTTGATGTGGGGAGCATCATTGCATTGGCTGAGTTCAGGTCCCCGAGAACCCGAGCCTGCCCTCACACATCTATAAACCCCATGCTGGAGGGTACAGAGTCAGGTAGATCTTTGGAGCAGATTGGCAAGCAAGCCTACCAATCAGCAAGCTGCAGATTCAGTGAGGGACACTGCTGAAAAGTAAGAGGGCTGGAGAGATGGTTCTGTGGGTAAGAGTGCTTGCTGCATGAGCCTGAAACCTGCCGAGATTCCCAGCACACAGCGGCCACATGTGCCTATAATCCCCGAATTGTCACTGATTGAAATCAGAGCATCATCGGGGCTGCCTGGTCACTGGCCCAGCAGCAGCTTTGGTGAGACACTCTATCTCATAGCAACATGGTAGAGGGGGATTCTGTGACCTCCACACGCACAGGCCTACAGACCGCACACTCCTCACACTCACACTCGTGTGCAAGTGCACCTGAATACACTTTGTGTGCCCTCACAGCATCCACACACAAAGGGGGAAGGAAGGGAGAGAGCACGCTGGTTCCAGCGGTGCAGGCGTAGCCATCCACCCCTTCCCTCCCTCTCCTTCCTGGCCATGCCACTTCATGGTGTGAGTTGGCTCTCTTTGCCAGTCCCTCCCAGCCCTGAAGGACTGAGACCTCAGATAGTGCAAACAAAAGAAATCCCCTCTCACCGGAAAGCCCAGCCAGTGTCTTGTCAATGTGGCGACTAACACAGAATCCGTTAGATGAGAAAGGCGTATGGCAAAGACGGCGTTATCCCGGGTGGAATGTGGTGGGCATCATTATGTCAGAAGTTGAAATGGTTGCCAAAATCAGCTGGTTTTCTTTTTCAGGCATCTGATTACAGTGATATTAAACTGTGCAAAGGTCTCCCTCCGAACATGATTCATTAAGGTTAACAGCTTCATTTTCTTATATCTAAAGAAAGTTTCTAATCTGAAAGTAAAGAGGATTTTAGAAAGAGACAGTAAAAGTGTGAAGCTTCGCTTATTTGGGAGTCTGTGACTCTTAGGCTCTGGTCATGAATTGAACGGTTACTCCCAGGGTAATCTTCCTAAGACTGTTTCCATTGGGTTTTGAGGGTTGCATACGTAATTGTCTCTAGTAGCATAAAAGAATGTTTTGTTTTGTTTTTCTTGAAGGTGTTCTGGAGTCTAAAAGTCTGCAAGCAAAATATCTGTGGTGGTTTGAATGAGGTATCTCTATAAGTCTTGGACGTTTGACTACTTCGGGGAACAGTCTGGGAAGGATTAGGAGGTTTGGCCTTGCTGAACGAGGTGTGCTGTTGGACGTGGGCTTGGAGGTTGCAAGACTCATGCCGTTCTCAGCACGTTCCCTGCCTCCTGCCGGAAATGCAAGTTCTTAGCTGTGCATGCTAAGATGCCTTCATTCAAAGACCATGGACTCTAGCCCTCTAGAACCAGATGCCCAGTTAAATGCGTTCTTTTATAAATTGCCTTGGGCACAGTGCTTTATCATAGCAATATGAAATAGTATTCATGACTGGACGGTTCTAATTTAAGTTATTTTTCAGCCTTATGCATAGTCTGTAGTCCATCATTTTCAAATTAAATTGAATTTTTTTCTCCCCACCCCAACTATTTTGTGCTAGGGATCAAACCTAGGCCCCATGCCAGCTAGGCAAGTACTTTATCACTGAGCTATAATCCTAGAACTGACTTTTAACTTTTAAATGAAGTATTTTTATTACTAGCTGTATTAAATGAAGCTAAATAATTGATTTAAAGAAAGTGTTTATTATAAGACTGCCTCCCAAGGCTATAGAACCGTGATTAGAATACCTGCTTCAACATATTAATTCTGAAAGAGGATAAGCAATGATTCTGTTCTTTCCTCATGATTCTGATCAACATTACCCTGGCCAGGACAGTGTGTATGATCCTGGGTGGTAAAACTGTTTGGGCAGCTCAGGACAGCTAATTTCTTATGGCCTCTGGTAGCATTTGATACCACTGCCCTAGCTGTGGTGGAGTCTACACTGTGGATCACAAATTGGAATAATCTGAAGGAAACAAAGTAAGCTTTAAGCTTAGTATACGTGAAAAACATGTAGGACACAGAGAGTGAGTGTGGCTTTCGTGGGACAGTCCCACTGCTCCTGTTAGAGGCCTCATTGCATGTGTATGTCACAAACATGGCTCCAGCTTTGTTGCTTACTGGATTTTTAAATGGTTTTATAAGCAAGGAGGCTAAAAGATTTGTTACACATTGAATGCAAAACTAAGTACTAAACTTTTTTTCTTAAGAGTTGATTATAGAGCTGGATGTAGTGGTGCACACCTATAATCCCAGCACTCAGGGAGGCAGAGGCAGGCAGATCTCTGTGAGTTCGAGACCAGCCTGGTCTACAAAGAGAATCCAGGGCAGTCAAGTCTACACAGAGAAACCCTGTCTCAAAAAGAGAAAAGAAAAGAAACAAACAAAAAGAATTGATGATAGTACGATGGGCAGCACATATTGACTGGCCTTCAGAAACCCTACAATGACAACTCTCCTTAAACTGACATATGTAATCAACTTCATTGTCGATAGCTGTGTTAAATGGTGTCGTGAGGTGGATGGCGGTATTTCAAAAATGTCTATGTGGACCATGTGAGCATGACTTTGTGAATGTAACTGAGACTCTTGGAATGAAATCATTCTGGAAGACCTAGCTGTGTCTCAGATGTAAGCACAGGTGCTTCTAAGAAGAGACAGCATGGTGGCCAAAACAGCTGAGAGCTCACGTCTTGAGCAAGAGGCAGAGAACGCACTGGGAATACAGATCAGTTTGTACCTGGAATCGTTCTCATACATTTTCCCCATCCTTGTAGTTTATCCTTTTTTCAGACTATCATAAGTGAGGTCTCCAGAAGACAACCCTCCCGTCCAACTTCGTCGACTTGGAAGAATGCATCTGGGGTCCTGCCATCGTTCTGCAAGCGACAGCTCATTGTTTTTTATTGTGGACCACTTCAATTGTACGAATAAGCCATCCCTTGCATATCCATTTATCCACTGAAAGGCTCTTGTTTTGTTTTCGATCTCTGGGGATGACAAATGCTTCAGGTATTCAGTTACTCATGTCCAGGGTTTTTGTGTGTCTGAAAACATTTTCATTTCTTCATTTGAAGCGTGTAAGTGTGGAACTGTTGCATCATCCTGTGTCTTTGAGGGAACTGCTTCATTTTGCCTAGTTTGTTAAAATTATTTAAAGTTGTTCCTAACACTTTCTTATGTGCATTTTAATTTCCGTGGGGACAGTAGTAATGTCTCTTTTTCATTCATTTTGGAAAATTCTGTCTTCCCTATTAATTTTTTTCTTGATCAGTTTAGCTGAAGGCTTTTATTTTTCCCTTAAATAAGGAAGAAGGGCTTCAGGAAGAAGGGGAAAGAAAGGAAAGAGAGAGGGAAGAGAGAAGATAAGAAGAAAGGGGAGTGAAGAGGAGAGGAATGGGAGGAGAGAGGGAGGGGAAGTGAGGAAGGGGGAAAGAGACAACCATGCCTACCCCCACCCACTTGCCCGGCACTGATTTCTCTGCTGTTGCTCTTTTCTGTTCTGTTCCTTTCTGGTCTAATCTCCTTACCCTTTTTTGGGTTTGGTTTGCTTTTCTTTTGGCAGTTTCTTAAAGTAAAAGTTCTTAGATTTCTTTTTTTTTTCATGCTGTTTGCTTTTCTGTCTTCTATTTTTAACCCTGTTTATGTCTTTGAGCCTAAGATAGGTCTCCTACATTATCTAGGTTATCATTGAGTTAAAAGTGGCTTCTCATCTCATGTTCCAATCGATTGGCTCCAACTTTCTGCTGCCATCTTAATCCTGCTCTCAAGCTATGCTACTCTTAATTTCTGTCATTGTATGTTGAAATTCTGAATTACCATTTAGTGCAGTCTTATAACTTCTCACTCACTGAAGCTCTCTCTCCAGTACTCTAGTTATACTTTAATTCTTTCAGTTCTTTGAACATACACATGAAACTTGCCTTAAAGTTTCTGTTTTCTGAACCCAATGTTTGATATTAAAAGATAGTTTCACTGCCCCTTTCAAGAATGGATATGTTTTCCATTTCTCTGAAGAGGTTTTAGGTTGCGTATTAACTTCAGAGCTGGTTGCTCTGCTCTGAAGGAAGCTGAGCAGCTGCTGCAGCTGCTGTTGTTTGTTCATTATTTGTAATTTATCTGAACTAACCCTGCGAATATACTTCCTCTGGAGTGTCTCCATATTCTTGGTGGTGCTGACTCTACATCCAGCTTCTCTGGTCACCTCTGTGTCTGTGTCATGTGCTCATAGAGCCAGTGATGGGAGAGAGGGTTTCCTCAATCATCATGAGCATAAAAATCTTCCCCCCTGCCAAGAGATCTGCATGTGGAAAGCAGAAAACTAAAAGACAGAGTCATTTTCAGATGTGGCCAGTCATTACTCTCCATGGACTCTGCGTATCTTCTACAAAGACACCCAGGCTTGAGGTCGGTCAAGATTCTGTGTGGTTTGAGCAGCCTCTTGTCTTGTTTTGAATTCATGTAGTCTCTGCCACCACCATCTCATCCTCAGGCTGGAGCCAAGGACATGCTTCCTTGTCTGCCTTCCAAATTGCCCCTTCCGTCACCCCCAGATACAGGGGCCACAACTCCAGAGTCCCCCTGTGCTTGCTTCTGTTTCTTACCCAGTGTCAGCAGCTTTTCAAATGTAAAGGCTTCTCCAGCCATCCTGTACCCTTAGTTAATTTCCAGTGTGTGGAAAGGCTTTGGGTTTGTTTTCATTTTTCCATGCCTTTTAAGGGTGGAACTTGCTGTTTGCACACTTACCCACAGTCAGAAATGTGCCGCTAACTTACTCCTAAGAGGCATGGAGATGACCCAAAGCCTTACGTTCTTAACGACATGGCTGTATGTTCCTCTACTTTCAGTGCTATACACAAATTGTATATAATAGAAAACATCATGGACAGCATCATTTCAAGCTCTGCTTCTCTTTAAATCGTTATTTTATGTATCCATTTTGACACGTTGGCGTAACTCATGGAATGCCATCATGTTCACATTCCGAGGATGACAGCAAGCTTTTAAAAGTCCACAAACACATGATCCTTCCAGGTCTGTGTGTCAGTTTGGAAACCAACTTAGTTCTTTTCAGGATGCAAGGATTGCTCCTCCCAAATTTTATGAAATAAATATTTCTGACACCATCTTGTGGCTTCTTACAGATTCAACAAGAATAATGTCTTGCAGATTGTGAAAAAAATTCTAATATTCAGAATGTATTCCTGACAGGCCTTAAAACCCTTCTCCTCACTGAGCTACTGAGTGATTGCAATGGTTACAAAGCCATGTTCCAGTATGTAACTCTGATTCATGATACCCTGCGTGCAAGGCATTCTATTCTGCATATGAACTTTCAGAATATGAACTCTCCTCCACATTCTGTCATCTATTAATGCAGGTCTTTCCAATCTATTTGTGTATATGCAAAGTGAATTGAAATCATTTACCGGGCTAGTCAATACTTTCTGACAACCTTGGAGATAACTAGATCTATGGTGAGTCCCCCAAACTGAACACAACCATCAGGGCACAAACGTTAACACTTCAACATTTAAGACACACTAAGCCTGTCAGGTTAAAAAAAAATGCCTTAGACCAAAAAGTGCCCCAGTACCAGAATTCCGTGTTTCCTAAAATTTCTTGAAAAGGTGTATTTCCATTTCACACTTATTGTTGAGCATACTAAAGTCATTGTGCCTTGCTTTCTACTTTTAACCCTGTTACAACATAAATCAAATTGATTTGGTGTGGCCTTATGGTAGCACACAATAAGGCACCAGGAAAAAAAGTGTTTTAGGAAAACCAAAAAGAAACATAAAGAGGTGACAGTTTTTCTCTAAATCCATATGTGGTAATAAATATATCAATACTACCTGTGGGTTTTACAGAAAAATTTTAAAAGTCCTTTATAGAAGCCATGGTTTAGTCCTCTAACATATTTCATTAGTCAACAGCTGTTTAAGATTAACCAAAATAAATCCTCACTGTATTTTAAAGTATTGGTTTCCCCAAATCAGCACATTGTAGGCTTCATGGCGGTTTAAAGAAAAAGACTATTACACAGACAAATGGATAGAAGGTACGCCTAGTGGGCAGTTCCCTAGAAAACTGAAGTATTGGCCACAGCGCGTCTGAGAGGCCTCCCGTGACACGATTGCCACGGGAGCCAACAGCATGGATGGAAAATGCAGAGTACAGTTATAAGGGAATAGTCCCACTGATCAGTGCCAGCACCAGGCACATCAGAAGACAGGCTGAGTGCCAGGCACACATCACAGCCATACACAGGAGGCTAAAATGCAGATGGAAAACTAGGTGAAGGAGTTGGGTGTATTTCAACATCGAAGAGGAAAGTTACAGGGGGGAGCTGAAAGCAGTGTTAGGCGTTGGTCATTCAGGTTCTGTCCCTAAGGCTTGCCTCACTTCAGGCTCTCTACCCACAGAGGCCCTTTGACACCAGGAAGGTCCCACCCATGTCCCAGGCAGAGAATCTCAGTATGTCTACCCCTGTTCCTCAACGCAAGTGTTGCTATAGCTCTGGAGAAGTGACAGTAATTAGAACATCAGGAAATTGTAATTCTTTACATGAGGAGAAGCATGGTAGGTACATCCTTCACTCTCGGCTTCCTTCTCCTTTTTGCTTCCTCAGCACACAGCAGCCAACCCACGTGGAAGAGATGATAATCATGACCTCCAATGTGGGGACAGTTAAAATGGCAATGCAGATAGGCAGAAGATGCCTGTGTGGTTGAGAGTTGTGGCCAAGGGGCTGCCATCCTGAGAACCCAATTTTGCCTTGTGAAAAACAAAACAAAACAATAAACAAAAAAAAACCCCAGCAAACTCCCATGTTTGTAACTACCTTATAGGGTCTTCTGTTCATTGTAGGCAAACACACTCCTAGCACATGGAGTCATGGTAGAAAAGACAGCACATCTGTGGTTTTCAAAAATTCTAGAAGGTGAAAGTAAAATTTGGAAGTGAAAGTTACAGTAAGAATAAAGCCAATATCAGAAATGTTCAAAAAGTGGCATTTCTGGAAGAGGAAGTTCGCTCAGGAGTTAAAGACACCCCTACTCTACGCACATTCAAGGAGGAGGTGGCTGACGGCCTGCGAAGGGTGTTGAAGAAAGATTGTACACCAATCAAGAAAGTCAAAGGCCTCTTTCAGCTTTCATTACAATGCTAAGCTTTTACACTTGGGAGAGGCACTACTGGTGCCTACCAGTCATGTGATCCAGGGTGGCAGATACCCACTGGTTTGCCTGGATGTCGGAAAGAAAAACGCTGGATGAAGGATGTAGTTCAAAGGTGAAGTGATTGCAGGGCCTGTCCAAGGTCGTGGGCTTGATCTCCAGCACCGAATATATATACGTATCTTACCAAATGTGACCAATTTTCTGTGTCCCCCATTATAAGCCAAAGTGAAGGGTCATTTGGAGAGAGCCACTCTGATGTTACGTATTTCAATATATGGAAATAAATAAATTTTGTTCCAAGTTTTTTCACCTTGGTATTAGTGTTGATGCAATTGGTTCCCCTTAATTTTCTGCCAGAGGCTGGCTTTGCAGTGAGGAGAGACTGAAGAGAGATGGTGCTTTGCTCTGAATGACTCAACTGGTTTCTCCTTGTGGATTTGCTGTGCGGCTTCTGTTCAGCAGCCCTAGATGCTGCTCTGCTCTACACTGAAGGGCCTCTCAGCCTTGCTCAACTGTGACACGGCCTCCACACACGGACTATCTGGTAGCAGCGACATTTCCCTGGCCACATTCCGGCTTCCTCCTGGAATTTCACTGAAGATGAGTTCACATCCGCTTTGACTTATAAGGTGCGATACAGAAGACTGGTCATCACCTCGTCCTGTTGACTAACCATGCACACTGACATCCCACATCCTTTATTAAGTGCTAGCGACGGGAAGGGCGGTCCTTGGAGAGAGAAACAACTGAAAGCACGCTGGGGTCCGTAGCCAAGGGCCGTCGAAGCTATGGTGACCCTTATTTGTTTGTGACACTTTCTAGCCCATGTGTCGGGACAGACATGATTGCCCCCACGTTAGAGAAGAAAGGCTGCAGCAGCTGGGGGAGATACCCTTGGTTCCGCCTGGCAGCTCAAAAGAGTCCACCTGCGGAGCTAGAGCCAGCTTCCCTCTCCCTCAGCAGAAGCTGCTGGACGTGCAGTCGGGTGACTTCCTCGGATACGGTGATGCGCATACCAGTGACAGTCACAGTGGATTCTAGTTTTAGTTATTAATTTTTTTGCCATCAACACATGAGTATCTTCCTGTAGCACACATGTGTAAGATGAATTAAAAGCACAAAGCGAAGAGGCCTGGGGTGGGGGAGAATGGCTCAGTAGATATAGTGCTTGCTAATGCAAGCTTCAAGACCCAAGTTTCAACCCCAGGCCCCACGTGAAAATCCAGGTTTTTGAGTGAAAGCTCAATTCCAGTGTTTGGGAGTCAGAGGATCGCTGGGACCTGCCGTCCAGCCAGTCTAGCCTAACTGCTGAGCGCCAGGGTCAGTGGGGGACCCTGTCTCAAAAAATAAAGCAGGAAGTAACCAAGAATGACACTGAAGTCAAGCTCTGGCTCCCATGTGCATTTGCAAACACAGGAACATATACAAAACACACACATGTGTGCATACCCACACACGCACACGCATGCACATGCAAAGCAAGGAGCAGACTAGGGATATAGCTCAGTTCTAGAGTGGGAGAGTGAATATTTGTCTAACATGCACAAGGTCTTAAGTTCAATGCCCATCAGGAAAGAGGGAGGAAGGGAAAGAGCAAGGGAAGGAAGGAAGAAGGAAGGAAGGAAGGAAGGAAGGAAGGAAGGAAGGAAGGAAGGAAG
>NW_026596069.1:23777936-23822670 GCF_907164565.1 Psammomys obesus
AAGGAAGGAAGGAAGGAAGGAAGGAAGGAAGGAAGGAAGGAAGGAAGAGAATAAGGGCCTTTACTATCTGAAAGGTCAGGCTTGACAGCCACATAAATGGCATATGCTCTTTCCAACTTCCAGAGCCCTTGGGATTTCAGGAATACAGGGAAAGAGCCACAGCCAGTCCTAGCCATCGGGAACCTATCTGTCGGCACTGGAGGATGCCGTCCAGGGAGATTTCACAGAAGGGCCATCTTAGCTGGACTTTGAAAGTTCTGGTTAAGTATCCCAGGTTAGCACACCATAGAAAGACTATTGCCACCTCTGAAGGAAATACAAGTAGAGGAGGTGTGGCACAGGGCGTGCATTCAGGCTGTCACCCTGCTCCAGGTGGTGTGAATCGAGATCCCCAAAGTGCTGAGTGCTTAAGTCCCATGTCCCAGGAGGCTCTCCAGCCCCAGTCAAACTGGGGCAGTTGGTCACCTGGGAAGCTCTTGACCCGCTTGCTTTGTAGATTCGGAAATCTCTGTCATCAAAACTCCGAGTTGTGTTCTGGGTTTGTGCTGACCAGTATTTATCGAGTACTTAGCCGTAGCTAAGGGCTGAGGTGTTTGCCCTGTGGAGGGGTTCAAAGCCTAAGGACAGCGCCCATCTTGGTTACATACCTCCAGAGCGCACAGAGGAGCACCGCAAGAATGTCAAAGAGAGAATGCAGGAGGGAAGAGTTTAAGGCCCCTTTTGTCTACCAGTAACGTATTCTAGATTAATCAAAAGAAAAACCAAGCAGGCTTTTGCTTGAGTGACAGTTGTGTGGATGGTTTGAGGAGACGTTTTAAATGATGGTTGTTATCCAGCAACTGCATATCCACAAACGCGGTTCCGAGTCAGAGCTGGACGTTTGTGAACACACAGATATGTGGTGTCCTGCAGACTTGGCCTTGAAGTTGTGATTATTTGGAATTAGGCTCACGGCATGAGGCAATGTGCTTAGAGCATGTCACACACAAAAATGTAAAGCTGGATTTAATATAGAAAATGATAAAAAGCCAAATCCAGATAACGTTTCCTCCAGAAGAAGCAAGCAGGCCCGGACAACTTGGCTGACACCTCTTTTCAGCCATAAGGATTAGATTAATTGCCACCAAGCGGTCTTGTCCTCTGCTAATAGGACATTGCGTGATATGTTTCCTGTCTCTGGTTTCCCAGAGGACGGACTAAGAACTGCCCCCGCATTCTGTCCAAGCCCACTGAAAATCCAGATTCGAGCAGGCACACAGGCTCTGGCCAGCTCAAGTATGGACGTGACGGAGCCCAGCCAAACACCTCCCTAATCCTAACGGCATCAGGGGACGTGTTGATAGGAGCTGTTCTAATTCCAATGGTTACCAAGCGGTACATACACTACGTGACACAACCCAGAACTGACAAACGTGGGTGTGTCGGCCTTGAAAGATTTTTGTAGCTTTCAGAAATAATTATAACTGCAACGTTGGGCAACATAAATAAGAAAAAGTGAAAGGAGATACGAGCTACACCAGCAGCTCAGGCTGTGCGGAGTCTGGTGTGTCCGGCATCTCGTGCTGAGATAAGCAGCTGGCCTCCCTACAAGCTGCTGTTTGTGCACAGTCATGCCCACTGCTTTGTTGTGGCCAGCGACGTCTAAAGCATCTTTTCGTTCAACATATTCTGCTTGCATCTCAGGAACTAGTTGGTGGTTTGGGATCCTTATGAGTTCTCTTTCCTTTCTGTTGCTGTGATGAAACGCTGTGACCCCAAAGCACCTCCGGGGAGGAATGGGCTTACTCAGCTTTCGGGTTACAGGCCACCGGGACGTCAGCGCAGGCGCTCAATCGGGAACTGGAAGGCAGGCCTGCTTGCTACTCTATACAGCCTTACCTCCGATCCCAGAACTTACTCCTAGCTGAGGAAGTTCAGCCAAACTGGAAGGCTGCCTGGTAGTGTGCTTGAAGGATACCATGCTGTCCACAGAGGGCTGGCCCTCCTACGTCTATTAGTTAGCAAAACAAGCCCTCACAGACGCAGCCACAGAACAAGCCCTCACAGACACGGACACGGAATAGTAGCACTTGGTGCAGGCTCCTTTTTTAGGGTAATGAACCAGAGTCTTCCTCCCTTCGAAGCCATGGAAAATCATAGGCTTGGCTGTTTGAGTTTAGAACATCTGATCTGGAGTGACAGTCCCAAAGCAGGCGACGTGCTTGTCTGTTCAGCAGCCCTTGGCAGTTGTTTACATCGTCTTTAGTTTTGACTGGGTTCTCATCCTAAACTGTCTAATTTTTTTTGTTTCCCACAATTTAGTGATATTCCTCCACCTTACAGCGATCTTTGTGAGGAGTCCTGTTTTCACCGTAATTACTGTCTCTCTGCAGAGAATCCGTCTCTGTCCTCCAAATGCCTTTCCCACTTTTTTTTCTTTTGAGACACCTACTGGTCTCAAACTCGCTAGTAACTCTGTGTGATCTTGAAATCCTAATCCTTCTGCCCTGGCCTCTGGAATGCTGGGCTTGAGGCCCAGCAGAAAGCCCGTTTGGATAAGGTGACTTTGGGGTAGATGCCTACAGAAAATGAAGACGGCTGCCATACAAATATCTGATAGAAACGAATTCTGGTGAAGACTGGCTCACGAGCAATAACCCTAAGGTCAGAGCGTGCCTGGGTCAGTCGCCGAACAGCATGTTTGCATGTTAGGACAGGAGGAGGAAGAGGATGGTGGCAGGGCACAGCAGTCAGTTGGAGGGTTAGGTGGGGCCGCAGCTAAGAATCTACCGGAGGGGCTAATGACTGTCTCTAAGTGTCCCTGTGGACTGCTCACTGTGAGGAAGCGGACGGACCAATCACAAGCTCCTGCGGTGGGAAAGAGGGTGCGTTAAAGTCATGGCATCCAGGACCGAAGCAGTGCTCGGCTTTGCTTCTGTACATTAAAAATGTCACCTTTAGAGACATATCACAGTCATGTCTACCGACTATTTAAAAGGTTTGCTATCGTGATATATGGAAATGGATAATGTTTTCCTACCAATAAAACTATCATTTGGATACCCTTTTTTTTTTTGTTCTATTGAAAATATTTTTTTCCCATACAGTATATTCTGATGACTATTTCCCCTCTCTCATTCACCTCCAGATCTGCCCCACCTCCACACCCATCCAACTCTGTGCCTTCTTTTTCTCTCTCTTTGAAAAGTAAACAGGCCAACAGACAAACAAACAAACCACAAAAGCCAGTTTCTTAGTTCCTGACTAGGGCATAAGTATGCTAGCCCTTCTATTTGGGCTGTCTGCGTTATGCAGCATTTGGGTTTTGTTTCTGTTTCATTTTGTCTTGTCTGTTTTCCAAAAATGGAATGGTATCATACATTACACACAATTGCCTGCAGATTGTCTCCATTAACAACCATATGGAGATCCCTTCCACTCACCTGGCAGAACTCCACCGCATTCTCATTGGTGGCTACATAATGCTGGGTAGGGGGGCAAGCACCTCCCAGCAAGCCTTTGTCGTTTGGCTGTGTGGTTTGTTTTACGTTGGTGTTGCTGTTATGAAAATATAATACTTTAATACGTTTCCAGCTATCCCAGTCCTAGAGGGAAACCTAGCTCGTTTAGAAAAAGGAGAAGAAGAAGCAGAGAAGAAGAGAAAGAGGAGGAGGAAGAAAAGAAAGAAAGGAAGAAAGAAAGAAGGAAGGAAGGAAGGAAGGAAGGAAGGAAGGAAGGAAGGAAGGAAAAAAGAAAGGAAGGAAAGAATTCCTAAAATGGGCTTCTTGTTAAAAATATTAGAAACTTTCAATGTTAATACATTCTACTAGCTAGCCTTGGAAAAGGTCTAAATGCTCCATATTTCTGAAAAATTCTGAAAAGAATTCAAACAGACTTGAAGGGATGTGAACTCTAAGAGGAGGAGGACTTGCATGCCTGTTACGATTATTCAATTGGACAAGATATACACGCTACGAAATATTTCAAAAACAAATGAAGCCTACATAAATACCTGAGAAAAGGACACTCTGAGAATGATGAGATGCATGGCACCCACCTGCTGCATCTGTAACACACTGCAGCACTGTGAAGTCCTGCTCAGAGTTTTTAAAGGAGGTCAACGTGTACAGCTCAGCAAGCTCAACGTCCTGAATTCAAACCCCCACGCTGCTAAATAAATAAATAGATAAATAAATAAGAGCTCAAAGCCATACAGACTCATGGCTATACCCACCCAAAGCCCATCCCTCAATATAAATAAATATAAAGATGTTTTCTTTGGGGATGGGATTATGGGGTTTGTTTGTTTGTTTGTTTGTTTGTTTGTTTGTTTGTTTGAGATAGGGTCTCTCTGTATACCTTTGGCTGTCCTGGAACTCCCTATGTAGACCAGGCCGGCCTGGAACTCATAGAGATCTGCCTGCCTCTGCCTCCCGAGTGCTGGGATTAAAGGCATGTGCCACCGTGCCTGGCAGGAATTTTTTTTTAATGAAACTATTTTAATGATTAAAAAAAAAAATCCTTCTTAAAACTATTCGAAGTCCAGGTGGTGTGGCACATGCCTTTGGCCCCAGACTTCAGGAGGAAGAAACAGCTGGATCTTTATGAATTTGAAGCCAGCCTTTCACACAGCGTGAGTTCTAGTCAGACCAGGCTGCGCAGTTAGCCTCTGTCTCCAAATATAAAAAGACAAAATTCAACTCTGGTATAAGAAAAATAAAAATGTACCTAAATGGTGATGGTGGCTGTCTGTGGTGGTTCTGTGGGTTTGGGGTATCCCTTCCTTGAAATGCTCTGGATTAGAAGTGTTTTTAAGAACATTGCTTACAAATAATGGGCTATCTCGTGCTAGAGTTCAAGCCCGAAATCAGCTTTTTTTTTTTTTTTTTAACGTATACCTTACATACAGCCCTCACTGCATGTGGGTGTTCTGTGATGAACGAGGCACCTGAGCTTTGACCACGGGCTCTCCGTGAAGTCAAGTTGCAGGACCATCCACTGTGGCATCTGTGGCGCTCAGCAAGCTTCCGGGTTTGGACTGTTTAGACTTCAGAGTTTGGGGTTAGGAATATTCAACCTACACCTTCCAACTGAGATTTCACACGAGTCTTCAGATGAAAGGAAGGGGGCATCGGGGAGGGGAAAGGAGGAACATGGGGGAGAGAAGGAAAGAAATGCTCAAATGAAGGAAAATAAAAGCAATGTGGTGTGACAATACATTTAGTTTGAAAGCACAATAAAAGTCAACTTTGAATCATTGGTTTTCTACAGCAATTCCACATCAGTGGTGTTTGTGTAAGGGAAGTTTCCTCCGAAGTCTTTAGCAACTCATGAATCACCATTCTTATCCCCACTTAGAGACAGCTGTGGGGACAAATTAAATGAACATGGTGGTGGGAGTGATCAGACCTGAACTCTCCTCACAGGCGGTTCTCACAGGCGCTGTGCTCACAGTGCAGCCTTTGCCTCTCCTGGGAGCTTCAGGGAGCCAGCAGAATATCATTTCCAGGTGTGAGGGACCAGCCCACTGTTACCTCCTCACCCCGATATTCAGATGTTAGCTGGATTCCAGTCATTCAACCTGCAAACCCAACTGAAATCCTTGTTGCAGGAATGTGATGGAGCTGGATCTGCCCTGCTCCTGAGCTCACCATTCTGAACTAAGAATTCTGAAGCCAGGACACAGCCCCGACACTCTGAAGACTTTTGTCCACAGACTGGGTGTCATGAGGATTATGGTCCACCCACCCCTTGGAGTTGCAATGAAAGGCTTGAAGTAACACACAGGTATTGTATGTATTTCTAGACCTACAGACTTCCTAGCACCACGCAGGCAGCCAGACTACCTTGTCATATGCTAGGAATAGTTCCTTGCTCTCTGCAAAAGAGTCTGCCCATGTTCCATCTCTTCAGCTAATGAGGGGTTAATGAAAACCTAGACCACGACTTTGAAGGTTATGTGAAGCCCTGTCCTCATCCTGCTAAACAGTACATTGGGCTAGAATGATTGATCATTACAATATGACTTCTCACAGTCCTCTGACACAAGAGCATTGTGAGGCTGAGGCCTACCTGGGCTACACAGGAGGCCTATCTCAAAGGCCAACAACAACAAAGTTATCACATTGCTGTGTCTTCTGCTAAGTGTTTCCTGTTCTCAGTGAATGGAGGAAACATCATTTAGGGGACATTTTCAGTATCAGAATGACACCTCCCTTTCTCTATGTCACTGACTTGCTGCTTCATAGACTTCTCCTCTATGATTTTTTTTTTGCCTCTGTGTCAACACAGTAACTTCAAATTCTCAAACTGTCTGTCGGGCTGACATCACCATGACGCCTGGCCTGTGAGGAAAGTTTAAATCTGGTTGTGCCATGAAGAGCATGTAGGTCTCATTTAACACAGCTGCTTAGTGTATGAACTTGCATCCAGGAGACCAGTATTCCACCTGTGACCACTTCCTGTTTCCGTTTTTGAATGACCAGTCAAATCCCTGCAATTGCACCAGCAGTCTGCCTGAGTTGACTCTGCTGCTTGGAGCTGGGTACTCTCCCTCAGGACTTCTCTAAGACCCCGCCAACCAGCAGAAGAGCGAGTGAAGTCTTCCTCGGGCCCACGTGTCCTGGGTGTGCCCTGAGGGACAGCCTGCTTAGGAGCTGTGTAGCAACGCTTGTTTCTTGGGGTTCAGGGCCTAGAGCTGCACTCCGGTCTCAATGGGACTTTCAGAAGAGTAGGGTTTGATGCTTAAATTTGGTCCTGTTCCACACTGATTAAGAGGAAGAATAAAAATTCCAAGAAAGCTGAAAGAGAAGGGGAGGAGAGAGAAAGAGAGAGGGAAGGGAAAAATCAGAAAGGGAAGGGTGAATAGGGAAAGAGGGGGAACTGTGTACACCTTAGAACTGGCTGAAACTTAGTATTGACCTTGACTGGTTTGATAGGAAAATCAGAGCCTCATACATCAAGGTTGTGAGAGTATGGCCTGGGGCAACTGGAGCCAGGCTACGGTCAGTTTGCAAAAGGCCTGTGACACAGTAAAACTAGACCACCTGGAAGTAAGGGAGGGCTCCATCCCAAATTCTCAGTGACATCAAGCCCTGAGGTCTGTATTTGTTGACAAGGAGCACAAATGGGCTGTCATTACAGTGAGTTAAGCAGGTGAGCGTGAACAATGGCATTAGGGCCGAGAGACTGGCATAGGAAGGAAGCACCACACATTTGTCCCCAAGTCTCCAGTCACCCAGCCTCCCTGGGGACATGGTTCATGAGCATTGTGGTTTCTCCAGGTATAAACATCTCTCACCTGTGACAAGAAGCTGATGAATCCAACACAACCAAGCTGAGTACAGCGAGGGAGGCAAGGCCCACAGCAGTGACGGGAGAGAGGGAGAGCACAAAGAGAGCCTGTCTCGGGCTGAGTGAGGAAATTCAGCTGACTTAATCCACCTTGACATTTATTGAACATTTATTTTGCCAGGCTTTGTGCTAGACAGGGGGTAAGGGCAGGGTCAAAGATGAATAGACAGGAAGTCAGGCTCAGCCACAGTCCTTAACCTGAATCCCAGGTCAGCCAGACTCATTCCTCCTGTGAGTGCTGTGAGGCTTCTGTGTCTTCTGTTTGCCAAGCGGGTATCCCTTCACTTCCCACCTTCCACCATCCAAACCTTACCTGCATCCAAAAACTCCCGCCTACCCTGCTCTTGCCATTTTTACGGGCAGCTGTAGCCGCCTGACAAGCTTGAAGGGAGGGAGCTTCGCATGGTTCAGAGACCTCTGAATTGGGCATGACGCTATGCACTTGTCTCGCAAGATGACTGGAAAGTTAGGTGCCCATCTTGTAAAGCCATGACTAATGATAATTATTCTAATTTCATTTTTCTTAAAGTTTTTACTTATCTTTCTTTACATGTATGTGCACACAATGTGTATAAGTGTCCCTGGAGGCCAGCAAGGGCATCAGATGCCCTCCCTGGAGTTCCTGGGGGTTGTGAACTGCACAGTGTGGGGCGCACAGAAAGAGCGGCTCTCTTAACTGCTGAGCCATCTCTTCAGCCCCCGCTCCCGCCCCAAGCTCATTTCTTGACTTACTTTGATAATGCCATTCCAGTATGAAATCACACAGAAGGAAGGAAAGCGTAGGGGCAAAAGCAGCTCTCTCAAGTCACGGGTTCTGTCGCTGTGTGACCTTGGGGAAGTCAGACAGCCTCTCTGGGACATCATCCGGAAAGGTGGGGTGCCCGTTTAAGCCTCACCATGCGTGCAAGGACTGAACGCAGGGCTAAGCGCACCATAGCCGCGCAGAACGCCGGCGGTTCCATTCCTCTCCCTGTTGTTGCCGTTGTGAAAATCAGAAACACTGAACAAGAAAGTCGTGCTTTGAGAACTTCACGTCCTTAGGAAAGCCCTCACTCCCTTCTCCCTTCTCGTTTCCTGTGATCTGCACCGTGCAGTGAGCAGTTAGGCCTGGAAAGGCCCACTTACTCCACAAAGTACTCACTCGGTGTGCTGAACGGAGACAGCGATCTAGCGCCTTCATTGCCCAGAGCATCAGCAGCATACGGTGTGTGGAGTGCGCGGAGCTGTGTCGTCATTCCCTTCTAATTCTGACAGAGCAGGAAGATACAACACAGTCATGGAGGCCTCTTTGCAGCAGTGTCTGGATAAAGGGTTCCAAGTTCCCAGACCAGCACTGCTCACCCATGGCCTCTGAAAGAGAGTAATTGGTAACCATATCGGCAAAAGAAGCCTTGGACTGGGTTAGTACTCGGATCAGCCGATTCGTTCATGGTACAGTCCCTCTGCACTATTTCCTCGGGCACAGTGTGTGCCTCTTGGGTTCATTCCAACCAGCTCTGCTCATCCCTGATGCGGTTAAATGCTCCTTAGGGGATCTTATACAGAATGCAAGGCAGCCTTGCATGGTGGAGGGGGCCTGAAAGAGCACCGTGGTGGTTGTTACAACAGCTTTCTCTCAGTTCTTGTGTCCAGCTCAAACCAAGCCTTGGTGTCTTTCACCAGATTATGGGGGGAGGGGGGGAGCAATGAACAGAATGTTCCGAGATGGAGCTGGTTCAAAATTTGTACTAGGGAAGCAACTAGGGGAACTTAGCGACGAGCAAAGTGGTGAGTGTGTTATTTTGGTCATGCCTAAGCAACTTGGGAAAGAGTCAGAAAATGGGAGAAAGTCGCCCAACAATGACTTGGCCGCCAAACAAAAGGGAACCAAGGAAAACAACTCAGTCCGAAGACGACTGAGGAGGCCCCTGGAGAAGAGGGGCATCAAGCTGACAACTTGGCCAGAATCTGGACACTGTAAGAGACAATTTAGTGCCAGGTCGCGCCCTAGGCTGAATTTATTGTTGCTTTCCTTCTTAACTGGCCTCATGTTTAAAGTCAAAACTGCCACGGCTCCAAGAGGCTTTCATCTTTGTCATTAGTATAACCGGCCCCAAAACACATACTCCCGAGCAAAGGACACAACACCCGACCTCTTAGGTGAAGAACGCGAGACTTCAAGGATGTTGAAGACAACCAACCCTTAAAAGGTTGTGAGTTTGGGGAGGTTCTGCATGAGGTTTGCACCCCGAGGAAATGAAAATGATGGAGGGATGCGGACTGGGGCACTGTGGCCCAGCAAAGCCGCGCACAGGAGGACACATCTGAAAGCGGGGTTAAGGGCTGAGGCCCGAGCTGGCTGCAGAAGGGATGGCCACGCCCTCCCCACCTGTCCTGACTTGTAACTGGCCAGAAAGAAGGGACAGGATCCCACCTTTGGTGCAGCACAGGGAGATGAGTTAAATCCTAATCCGGTCTAGGCCCAGTCCAGGCGAGGAGTGAGATGAACTCCTGAGCCAAAAATAATGTGACAAGTACCAGCGCTCGGCCCACACCAGAGAGCCGAAGTGCGTGAAGTGTGGGAAGCCTGGGGATGTCGGGGAGCCGTCCGTGGCCACGGACCCCCTCCATTCCGGCCGCGCCCGCGGGATGGCCGGTCCTGCTGAAGGCAATTAGCAAAACCGGCAAGTCGCCCCAGGCTGACGCTGTTTCTCCAGACGCACCGCGCCGATGGGACCCGCCCCACATTCCCGCGGAGCTCTGCGAGGACGCCACCCGCCGGTGCGCGGCCCGGCGCCCCTCCCCCGCCGCCTCCTTGCGCTGCAACCTGCACTTGACCCCCGAGAGGCTGGCGCGGCGCGCTCGGGCCGCCCAGCTGGAGCCGAGCGCGCAGACCGGCGGGGCTGACGGCAGAAGTCAGGACCTTTGGTTTCGCCGGAGGGGAGGTGGGTGCGGGACGCAGAAATGGGTCACTAGCAGAGTCTGGTCTCCAGATAACGATCTGCGAAAGGGGAGGGACAGGGCGACCCCACAGGCCGGTCCTGAACGGTGACTCTAAGGACTGTGGGTCCTCCCCAGCATCATAGGATTGATTAAACCTCCAGGCCTCTGTGCCTCAGTCTCCCCAATCTGTCCAGCTACGTTCTATAATTCTAAACCTGTCCGATTTGTCCAAAGAAAATTAGACTGCTCAATTAGAAAACAGCTTTCTCTAAAGAGAAACCCTAACACGAGAACCCAGTGAAGTTTATTTACCATTGTTATGTTTCTGAGATTGTTTATTTCTTTAGAAATGTGGCTGATGACAGTGCTGGGTGGTGTTTCCTCCTGTTTAAAAAAAAAAAAAAAAAATGAAGTTTTTATTTCCAAATAGAGTCTGCAGCTCTCCAACAAGTCTTTCTTCTTTCTAGAATGCTGCTCTGCTCCCCAACATCAGTGGCCCCCTTTTCCTCAGACCTTTGTCAGACTTCCTCCCTAGTCACACAGACAGGCTTTAAACAGAGGAGAAGAGGAGGGTCCTGCTTTGCCTTTGCACCCTAGGAAGAGAAACTTAGAATTTTATGTTTGAGGTTTTCAATTTTGAGTGAAATTATCTCTACTGTTGGATGCAAGATCATTTCTAAACTAAGGGACTCCACACCCTAAAATTATGATCCTTAAAGTGTTTTTAATCAGGGGAGAAAGAACACAAGCTCTTCGAGGCACACCTAGAAATTCGACATGTGGATGACTCACAGGCTGGGCCCCTGTCCCCTCAAGACAATTAGGACGGTGTCTGTAACATTTGTCATTTTAAAAATAACGAGTGAAAGGTACTGGATTCCAGATCATTTCAAAACAAGATAGAAAAATACTCCAGGATCATGAAGTGTTCGAGGTGCAACTTCTAAACTGTGCCTGTCACATCGTGGAGGCCACCCCTCTACTTCAAGACTGTCCTTGCCCAGTGTTCCCTCTGCAATCTGCAGCCTCCCCAGGCTGGCCCCATCAGACGGGAGATTGGAGGCCACAAGCTCAAGCCTGCTCCTCTGCCAGCCCCAGGGACCGTCCTTGCAGTGGGAAGTGTTTGTTGTTCTGACCTTGTGAGCCAGTGGTCCAGGGAGAGGGACATTGTGCCCTCAGTGCAGTTTTCTGAGCTCATTTGTCCCTGTCAGTTGATAATCATGAGAAAGCCAGCAGAGAGGGGGAAGAGGAAGTGAAAAGGACGATTCGGAGAGCATGCCTGGCAAGGGAATGCAGCAGCTTGGTGACAACGAATAATGAGCCTTTGGTTTCATTGAAGAAATCATTTTGAGTTGAAGGTGGTGTTTAGAGTGCTCCAGCCAAACTCTGCTCTTAAGTCGCTGGCATGTCCGAGGCCAAAGCCATGTGCTAAGAGACCCACATCCCAGGGTCAGCTGACTCATGGTCAAATCTCACTTCTGCATCATCTCTGTGGACCAATTTTGGCTCTTGCAATCAGGTTTGACAACAGCTGCATCTCAGAAGGGTCTGTGGGGTTGAGCTAAGGCAGAAGCCTGGAAGGAGCCTGTGGGCTGCTTTCTAAGGACCATCCATGGCTTTGCTCTGGCTTCATCTCTCTCTGAAGGGCTGTCTGCTCTGCTCACTAAACTCTCCAGACTTTGTCTTCCCCACCCTCGGCCCATGAGCTTATCTGTCCACCGCACACACTCGCTGGCCTGAGAGCCTGCCGAGGACAGGAAGCCCCAGTGACTCCCATTGCCACATGCTCCACATCCTCCAGACCCACTTTCAGGACTAAAGAGCTGTCAAGAGTCTGTCCCATGAGAAATAAAAACAACCACAGACCATTGCTTTTTGCCCCTAGTATGTTGCTTTTTTCCCCTTTGTTGATCTTTCTTGTGGTTTTCCCTTCCAAGCATGGTAGTGGAATGCCTGCCTGTGTACTGAGAAAGGATGACCTTCCGCCACTTCCCAGAGGTTTTCCCTCTCTCCAAAGCAACATGAGACGAGGCCATCCTGAGGGCTTTCTCCCCACCCTTCCTTCCACCTAGGGTCTACGTGAGTCCTTCTACAGAGCCCATAATGAGTCTTCCATGGGATTCAGGAAAAAAAAAAAAAGTTCCTGGGGCCAGGCTGGCAGGGATGAGATAGACACTGTCCTGGTCTGTGCAGGCACAAATTTGTTGTCGTCCATCCTGTGACCCAAGCTCATTGTCAACACCAGTTCCCAATTAGCCCCTGCACCTTGACCCCGGGTGTGCTATGTTCATGGAAAGCTAGCTCCTGAGGTTTCTTGTTCTTTCGAAAAAAACATTTTCATGATTTTCCTTTTCCACCAAACAGGCTCATATCTAGAAGTTATTTAAAGCATTAAAAACAAAGCATTAACCTTTCAAGGTCATTCTGTTTTAGCACCTTAGTAACGCTCTGAGATGGTCAAAAGGATTTTCTTTGGGAGTGATCAGTAGTGCGGATTCTGATTTTCCATTTTTAGCACATCAGAACATTGGTGCCCTTCATTTTTTCCATGTAACTATGTCTTAGTTAGGGCTTCTGTTGCTCCAATGAAACTCCATGCCCAAAAAACTAGCTGGGGAAGAAAAGGCTTATTCCGCTTCCATTTCCCTATCACTGTTCCTCATAGAGGGACGTCAGGACAGGAACTCTAACAGGGCAGACACCTGGAGGCAGGAGCTGATGGGGGGTGGCATGGGGAAAGAGGAGGAGCTGCTTACTGGCTTACTCTCCAAAACCTTTTCACCTGCTTTCTTATAGAACACTGGACCACAAGTCCCGGAAGAGCACCACCCACAATGGCCCTCCCCCATCAATCACCAATTAAGAAGTTGCCTTACAGCTGGATCTTATGAAGGCTCTTTTTTTTTTTTTTTTTCTTAATTAAGGTCCCCTCGTTTCAGGTAATTGTAGCTTGTGTCAAGTTGACCTAAAACTATGCTGCACAAGCCACTTACATACGTGTGGAATGGCTGTTACATAAGCATGACAGTCCCCTGGACAGGTGCTGTCCCCCTCCACCGCCAGATCTGACCCGAGAACTTCATACAGTTTGTCAGGTTCCACTGCGCCTTGGTGAAATAAAACTCATGACCTCAGCTATCGTTCCATGTGCGTTAGCTCACCCTTGCCACCGTCCTCAGCAGCCACTGTTACTATCCCGTCCCACGGAGGATGAGAGCAAAGCACAGAGACATTAACTTACCAGACGTCACCCCGTAACTGAGGGTTAGAGATGAAGTTTGAACCTGGGCTAGAGGGACTAGAGTCTGTGTTCCCAGCCTCTGTAAAATCCCACAATGCTCAGGCTAAGCAGTGCATTCATGTCCCCGTTGAACTGAACTATAAAATGTAACAGAGGCATAGCTAAGAGAAAAGGCATAGGGTGCCAGGCTGCCTAGGCCAGCCTTGACTGCTACACACTTGTCCAACTGGCAGCCTTGACTCAGTTTCTTATTTGCTTCTCCATTTAGATATGTATTTATTTAAACAAGGTCTTGTTATGTAAAGAAACTGGTCTTCCACACACAGTATATACTCACTCATAAGTGGATAGTAGACATATAATATAGGATAAACCTACTAAAATCTGTGCACCTAAAGAAACTAATCAAGAGGGAGGACTCTGGCTAAAACACATAATCCCATTCAGAAAGGCAAAGAGGATGGACATCAGAAGAGGGAGAAAACAGGGAACAGGACAGGAGCCTGCCATGGAGGGCCTCTGGAAGGCTCTGCCCTGCAGACTATCAAAGCAGATGCTGAGACTTATGACCAACTTTGGGTAGAGTGCAGGGAATGTTATGAAAAAAGTGGGAAATAATAAGACCTGGAGAGGATAGGAGCTCCACAAGGAGAGCAACAGAACCAAAAAATCTGGGCACAGGGGTCTTTTCTGAGACTGATACTCCAACCAAGAACTATGGATGGAGATAACCTAGAACCCCTGCACAGATGTAGCCCATGGCAGCTCAGTGTCCAAGTGGGTTCCAGAGTAATGGAACAGGGACTGTCTCTGACATGAACTGATTGGCCTGCTCTTTGATCACCTCTCCCTGAGGAGGGAGCAGCCTGACAAGGCCACAGAGGAAGATAATGCAGCCAGTCCTGAGGGGACCTGATAGACTGGGATCAGAAGGAAGGAGAGGAAGACCTCCCCTATCAGTGGACTGGAGAAGGGGCATGGGTGGAGAAGGGGGAGAGAGGGTGGTATTGGGAGGGGAAGAGGGAGGGAGCTACAGGGGAATAAATTGTAATTAATAAAAATTAAAAAAAAACAAACCTAAAACAAAAAAGAAAGAAACTGGTCTTCCTGTTCCAGCCTCCCAAGGGCAGCCCCACACATGGTATATAGTTATACAGACATGCACTCTTCTAAGACTTTGTGAGTCCTGGCTACAGTGTGGAACTCCGCCCCTTATTCGTAGCCAATGGTCAATGCTGGGCCAAGGAGATCTGCTGTATTGTCATGCTGAGACTGCAAGATGCGCCGGGGAGAAGTAGGAGCGGGACTGGGGGCACACATCTGCTCCCCGCTCCTTTCCTGCAGCCTGTGTGGGAAGCAGAGAACCTGGCTGCAAGTTTGTGCTCAGAAAGATGTAAGAAGACATCCCTCCTTCTGTCCTGTGGACCCTGATGTCCTTCCTTTCTGTAGAGCCTCTTCCTTGCTGTCTTTCCCTAGTACTGGCAACTGAACTCTCTTCAAGTCCCTACAGCCTTGTTGTCTCTGTCTGTGTTATTAATAACTCTTTTAATATACTTTTTCTTCCCCAACAATCTAGTAAAGAGTCCCTTTGGCACTCCCATCTGAGACCCTTAAGTTAATACTACCATTCCCATGGTATGGAGTAAGGAGTGTTTTGTGAGAATGTTGGCTCAGGATCTCGAAGCTAGGAAGGGAGAGGCCTGAGTTCCAAGCTCATGTTTCATAGCTCTCTGATCTGGAGCCCCGAAGCATTCTGGACTTGCCCCAGAGTGGTGGATAAGACTTTGGTGAGGTACACAACAGAGGCAAAGAAGTGATATCAGGGTCTTGGGCAGCTGGGAATAGCTCATTTCCATTTCTATTACTGTAATTCAGCCTCAGAGGACCAGGTTGCTGGGCTGTGACAGAAACCCCAAGCCCCAGCGCACAGCCTCAGTGTGCAGTCAGAAACACTGCTCCTGACAGCTCAGAGGGGCCATTCTGGATGGGAGAACACGGCAAACAGAAGCCCTGATTATTACAGTTAATTCAATTTAATTAAAGCCATAAATACAAACCACAATTCCGAGGTGGCCACTGACCACTCTGAATGCTTAGAGGAGTCAGCCAGGCTCTTAACAGATGGGCAGGGACCCAAGTTGCCACACCCTCAGACTGTACCAACGGGCCTCTTACCTTCGTTCAGCCTGGTTGCTCACAAGCATTTGGATTCCTCCTCTGGATTCTGTGGTTTTGGGGTGACTTGTGGGGGTTCTTTTCTCGTAGTATCAGAAACTGACTTTTATTCCCTTTCCCATGAGCAAGAGCTGAGTGAATGGTTTCTTCTTCCTCCCTTTGAGATACTTTTCCCTTGCTGTCTCTCAATATTCTGCTGTCTCTCAATATTCAATATTTGCTCTTTTTCCTGGTTCCCCTTTTTGCCAGCCACCTGGAACTCATCAAAACCTCAAACGTGTTAGAAAGTCGTGTGGCTTCCTGTGCTAGATGCTGGATCTGTGTAAGGTTGAGTCACTGCACAGACCCCAAGCAAAGGAGCTGTGGTATGTAGCTTTGCTTAGCTGTTCACAGTACCCCATGCTGTCCAGCCTTGGCCACCCCTCCAGAACGAACTTTCCCTTCTTCCAAGTTTATCCTCTGAACGCATGTCAAGTTTTCTTACTCTTCAGCCTTAGCACCTTCCATCGGGACCTTTCCTTGCCCTGCCCGCCCCTCACCCGACTCATGCCAACTCATCCTCGGGGTCTCCAACTCCATGTCTTTCCTCTGGGACACTTGCTTGACTATCGCTTGCTCCTGTTTACTCATCCCCACAGTACCCTGCACTGAGTAACTGACAGCCCTCCACCTGACTTGTGAAATTGTTGTCACTGTTTGTTTGCATTCCATTTGGGACCACAAGCTCCACGGAGGCAGAAATGGCCCCTTTCCCTATGTATCTTTGTAGCTCAGTACTGGAAACAGCAGTAGGAATATAACAGCTGCTTATCCACGCTGTGTGGGTTAGCAGTTAGAAAAAACAGAGAAGTGGTTTCTTTCCTCATTGCTATAACAAAATACCTGATAAAAACAAGTGCGGGCTTGCAGTTTGAGAGGGTATAGTCCACCGTGACAGCAGAAGCATGACAGCAGCGTCATGAGCGCTGGTCACGCCGAGTCTGCAGACGGGAAGCAGGTGAATGCTGATATTCCTCTAGCTGCTGCTCTCTAACACAGCCCAGGATTGCCGCCTACGGGATGACACCACCCAGATATGGCAGAGCTTCCTTCCCCAGTGAAGCCGCTCTGGAAATACTATCAGGTAGATGTCTGGAGGTGTCTTCCAAAAGAGTAAAAGTCCTTCCAGGCTGACCATCAGCATTAACCGTCATGCTTAGGGAATGGTGTGGGGGAGAAAGATGCCAGTTGGTTTTAAGTCCACTTGACACCAACTAAAATCATTCCGGAAGTGGAAACCTCAGTTGAGAAAATGCCCTGACCAGATTGGCCTGTGGGCAAGCCTAAGGTGCATTTTCTTGATTGATGCTTAGTCTGGGGGTAGGACAGCTCAATGAGCAGTAGCACCCTTGGGCTGGTGGTGCCAGGCTCTGTAAAAAAAATAAAAAGAGCATCCTGGGCAAGCCATGAAGAGCAAGCCAGTAAGCAGCACCCCTCCCTGGCCTCTGCATCAGCTCTGCTTGAGTTCCTGCCCTGGCTTCCCTTGATGATGGACTGTAACCCAGAACCATAAGCTAAAATAAACTTTCTCCTCTTCAAGCTGCTTTTGGACCCAATTAAAACAAGAAGTGTGCAGGATTAGATCACGTAAACTTTGGATGTTGTGAGACACAACAGAAGCACAGAAGATGAGAACCAGACAGACAGAGCATGGCCTGAGAGAGAACACGCACAGAGAAAAGCAGAAGAAACATCCTCAGGCCACTCCCAGACACCAGACAGGGCTGAGCACCCTAATGAGGCGGAAGCATCTTAAAGAGGACAGAGAGAGCTCCAGCCAGCCCAGGCCATCTTGAATCCTGGTGTAGCAACAAGACAGCAATGTCAGACGGAGCTGGCGACACCTCTGTGTCGGCCATTTCTTCATCAGCGTATGACTCTAAGTGGCATCTGTTTGTATCTCGAAGCAAATGAGACACTTCTGGGGACATGGAGAGATATAAGAGCCACAAAGAGGCCCAGGCTGTCTCGTTGCTGTGATCAGTGAGTGTCTGCTGCTTTGGCCACAGCCTGCCACTTTTCGTCCCCAGCCTGGTACAGTTACCTCTGTGGAGGCTGCACTCACAAGCCAGGGCCCACGGCACCTGCCAAGAAACTGTGTCAGAATCTGCAGCTGTGGGGAAGTCCAGAAGCAGGCTCACGTGCAGAAGAAAAAGATTTCATCCCTTAGCCCCTGAGCAGGACAAGCTAGATGTGTGCCCCTTCTTGTCCCCCTGAGAGCCGCTGCAGGGCTGTGCTTCATAGCACCGCTCTGCTGGGCACCTTGCCATGCTCATCCCACGCTTCACACCCCTGCTTGCTTGGCTGGCAGCACTCCTACAAAAGGCGAAAGAAAGAAAAAAAGAGAACCAGCCTTGCCTGAGAAACCTCATCACCGAGTCTATTCAACAAGCCCAGCCTACGGCAGACAGCGTCCCCAAAGCTCACGATAGAAGAAGCATCGCACCCTGGGCAAAGGCATTGTCTGGTCAGGCTCTTCCCCAGCTGTCACGTGCCTGGTATTTCCATTACAGCTGTGCTCACAGGTCAGATGTGGCCTTGTGCAATCCCAGAACCTGGGAGACCAAAGCAAAAGGATGATGAGCACAGTTCAAGGTCGGCCTGGGCTACTCAGCAAGACTGTGTCTCATCTCCCCCCATCCCCAAACCCTTACCATCATCAGAGTGCAGGATACATGCTAAAAATAACTCCTTAGCCCCAGGGTTTCTTTAAAGACTGATTTTTCTCATGTTTAGCTTGTGTGTACGATGAGGTCTGGACGTGTGACAGCAGATGCCTGTAGAGGTCTGAGGCATTTGGGTCCCATAGAACTTGAGATGCAGGAGCTGGAAGCAGCTAGACATGGTGCTAGGAAGTGAACTTGGACTCTGCAAAAGCAATACATGCTCTTTACTGCTGGGCTGTCTCTCTAGAGCCCTGAGGGCGTAAGTTTCTTAGTTTGTTTCTGAAAGACGGTCAGTGTCTCACATCTGAGAGAGAGACTTAGAGAGAGATTTCAAAGCTTCTGAGCATTTGAGCCCTCCTGCTGAAGGCTCTCTGCTGAGCATGCCAAAGAAGCTCAGCATGAGATACCATCCCAGCTTTCCAAAGTATGTGGCTGATTTTTCAAATGCTCTCAGGGAGAGAGGGGTGTGTCTGTTTAATCTTAAGGAAAGACAGGGCTGTAAAAGCTCAGCAGCTCTCATTGTGGGTACCAGGTGTTTCCCAGAGGAAGTGTCTCATATGTCCACGTGGAGGGAAGACCAGCTTCCTTGCCGGCAAAGCTGAGAGCGCAGGCCATGGCCAACACTTGTCAGGGCTCCACAGAGCTTTACTGTCTTCTGAAAAGGAAACCAACACCGACTCTTGAAGCCCAGCCCACTGCAAAGTGCATACTGCTTCCTTAGTCTCTCTTACGCCTACTGCCCCCACCTGTGCCTAAAGCAATCCTAAACCCATCCCTAATATGCTGCAGCTCCGTTTCAGGTGGAGGTTAGTGTCTCTAACTAACTCCCCAGGCTGCCGCACGTGGCATCACAGGGCGGAGTCGCCCCTGCCACTCACACACACATCTTAGCGTGTGGTCGAAGTCCCACGAAGTCAAGGGTGAGAACTACATGAGATATTTACATCCATTCTCACCTGGAGAGGGCTCCTCCAGCGGCCTCAGTTCTTTTTCCCTGCCGTTGCTATTTCTCAAAGGACTGATCCTCTGGCCGCTGCCCCCCCCCCCCCCCCCCCCCCCCCCGGCCGCATTGTGGCTCTAACTATCCAGTTTATCTTTTCTGTGAAAGCCTTGTGTTTTCCTAAAGCTTTGTTTCATTAAATCTCATGTCATTTTATTGTGTGTGATTTTGAAGCAGGGGCACATGTCTGGAGATCAGAGAACAACTGGGTGGAGTCTATTTCCTCCTTCTTTAACCCTAGGTTAGAGGAAATGGCAGGCCAGTGAGGGGCAGAGAGAGAGGTAAGAAAGCATATATAAAAGAAGCCAGGCTGAGGCAGAAAGGTTGTGAGTTTGATGCCAGCCTGGGCTATAGTGAGACCAGGAAGGAAGGAAGGAAGGAAGGGAAGAAGGGAGGAAGGAAGGGAGGAAGGAAGGGAGGAAGGAGAGAAGAGAATGAGGGAGGGAAGGAGGGAGGGAAGGAGGGAAGGAAGGGGAAAGAGGATGGGAGGGCAGGCTATCTCATCTTAGAGTGGCATCACCTTGACACAGGACATCAGAGAGTGTTCGTTCTCTGTAGACAGGTAAACAGCTGTCCTTGGCCTGCAGCATGTGGCAAGCAACCTGAGACATGGAAGCAGAGCCATGGGCCTAAACATCACAGAGGGACTAATGCCTGCCTGCCCATGCTCTCACCCTTTCTTCAAAGGGCAGACCCTCATCAGCTCCTCTTTGTCTCTTAGGCCTAGTCTGGCTCATCAACTAAAGCAATTCCGGTCCACAGCCTCCCTAACCTCACAGCCCCTCTCAAGCTCTCTCTGCTTGAGCCCTGCCCTTGACACAGTATTTTGGGGTCCTATTTTTCTTTGGTAGGACCCAGTTGGCTACCCGTCTCAGCATACTGCTCCATCTTCTGAGGCTCCCCTCTATTACCTATGAGTCGATGTTCATGTTTTGTGCTGGACCACCTTCTGCCCTGCGCACATAGGCAGCTGCCAAGCATTAGTTACCTGTCCCCCTAGACATGATGCTCACTCCTCATTGATCATATTCATATGCTCTATTTTCAGAGAAAAAGGAATCTCTCGCCCCTGCCCTTTTGCCCTCTCTCTTTGCCTAAAGCAGGCAGAGAATTTCTCTCCTATCAGGAGCAATTCAGTTCTCCAGGGTGACTGGCTGAGGTGCTCTGTGGGGGATGGGGGCTGTCATGGTGTCATTAGAGTGTCAGAGACATCTCTACCTCTCTTGTCCATATCAGCTGAGATGGCAGCTGTCCCAGAAAGGGATTTCTGGCTGATCCATGCTCTCCCTGCTCCCTTGGACTTTCCCAGGCAAAGCTCAAAATAGCAACCCAGTGTCTGTTCTTAAACTAAAATGCAGAAGCCGCCTCCCCAGAGCCTGCTCCACAATGGCCTTCCTGCTCAGTGTGTGGCTCAGACCCCAGCAACAGAAACAGCACAAAGAAATGGGAAGGGGCTCTCAGGAAGGGTTGAGATGGACCCGTGTCCGCACAGGTAGCAACTCTGAAGAGCAGAGTAGAAACTGGAATTCTCAGATGAGCTGGCAGCCAGTTGGGCCTTCCCAAAAGGCCTCACCAGTCTCCCAGTGTGGATGCCTCTGCAAAGTCAGCTGAGAGGAAGGGTTCCTCATACAGGCAGCTGCGGTCCCCAGAGGCATCCTCAACCTCTGGAGATATGGGTCAAATTGAAAGTCATGCTTGGTAGTTCTTGCCCTGTGTGGAAGAGCTTTGAGGGATGCAGCCCATGGCTCAGGGCCGGCTATGCAGTTGTCCTGCCGTGTCTTTCTTTGTCCTCCTGCACGGACCACTGGCATTTCATTAGGCATGGCTTTAATGTGTATTTCCTATGCTTTAAACCGGATGTGAGTATTACCCATATGTGTATGTGTGTGTGCATGACTATGTGTGTACATGCATGTATGCATGAGTGTGTGTGTGCGCGCGCACGCTCACATACGCACGGGTTGCGGGGATGTTTTTGTGCAGTGTGTAAATGTAACCCTTGTGTCATTCAAACCCTGATTTCTGTGCCAGTGCAAATCTGATTACAGGGCGCTATTATGAAGCATCTCCTGCCTTAGTGTTTCGTAAACATTGTTCGCCATCACCTTCTAATTGGTTAAACACAGAGCTGAGCAGCCAATAGCTGGGCAGGAGAGGAAAAGGCAGGACTTCTGAGACAGAGAGAGGGAGAGACAGATCTCAGGTGGGGACCAGAGGGAGTTGTTATTGATACACAGATGAAGAAGCAGGAGCCAGAGGGGGCAGGTAATGGGCCACATGGCAGGACATAGGCCAGGCCAGTATCGCTGGGTTAGAGTAGCTGAGTATCTGCCCAGCTGTAAGGCCTAAAAGGTCTCTGTCATTATTCAGGGCATAGAAAACACATAAGGTTACACGTATATGCTCACTCAGGAGGAGTGACGGTCACGGCAGTGTGGAGGAAACACATGCGTGAGTCAGAGGGACTCAGCGCCTCACTCTGGCAGGGACTCTGACTGTGTGTTAAGTCTAAGGCCACCTGGAAGGTGAGCCCATGTCTTGAGTCTAGTGAGAAGCTGTGGCAACTTCAGATCTGTAAAACCCTGCGTCCTTGAAGTGAGAAACCCTGCCTCAAACAGACAGACAAACCAACCTCTATTCAGCTCCTCAGAAGCTTCAAACCATTTCATAAATAACTCGAGTCAGTTTTGAGATATCAATGGGGAAAAATCCAGGATATATACTAATTCCCCAATGGACTTTCCCAGAGGGAAACTCATGTCAAAAACACTTATACGGCTGAATCACAAAAGATAAAAACAATTTGCATAAAACAAGAAGTTGGAGGAAAAGACAATAGTAATAAAGTTTATGGTACCTTTTAAAAAATGCTTAGTTTTTGTAAATGAGCCAATTAAAACATTTGTCTGAGGTATATAAATAAGTGTTTTGCCTGCAAGTATATCTGTGTACCACATGTGTGCCTGGTGCCCATGGAGGCCAGAAGAGGGCACTGGGTCCCCTGGAGCTGGAGTTCCAGGTGGTTGTGAGCTGCCATGTGGGCACTGGAATTAAAACAGGGTCCTCTGGAAGAGCAGCCAGGGCTCTTAGCCACTGGGCTGTCTCTTTCACTCCCGTGCACTGCTTTTAGATCATGAAACAGTGGTTGAGGAGAGTGAGTTCCCCAGGTAGGTCTGGATGATGGACGGCTACCCTGGGTTGAAGAGTGTGTATGTGCCAAGCCCCTGACCCCCACTCGCTCTCTTCCTTGATTTGAATGGTTCCACCTGCACGCAACAGGCACGCCCACTCAAGGGAATGGTGACACGATGCCAGAGTGTGATCTCTTCGAGTTGGCTGGCTGTTAGAACTTCTCAGCTCTGGGGTGGAGGTGCTCGGACCCAGCACGACTCTAGTGGGTGTGGCCTCAAGCCGTCCCTGTTTGAGGCTTTGCTTTAGTGTGTATCGGTGTTTGTCTGTACCTCATCTTGCAGCAAAAGCCAGGTGTCTCTTCATGGACAACAGCCACTTCTTCCTCTTGTTTGCATTCACTCTCCTCCTGTCACCTGGTGGCCTGGCTGTAGAACGACTCTTACTCCAGAAAAAGGACACTGGCATCATCCCTGAGACTGTGGCCTTCTACACACCCCATGTCAGCACCGAGGCTGCCTGGGGACAGGCCATGGAGGATACATGTTCATGGGTGGGCACACACGTGTAACATGGGAATGGAGGCTGTACATTGCGTGTGGAGGGGTGTAGAGCTGAAAGACAAAAGGAAAAGCAAGAAAAGAGAAGGAAAGAAAGTTGTCTATACCGTGTGAGTGCCTAGTGCCTGTGGCGGCTAGAAGGGACATCAGATCCCCTGGAACTTGAGTGGCAGACAATTGTAAGCCACATGTGTGTGCTAGGAATCAAACCTGTGTCTTCTGGAAGATCAGCTGCTGCTTAGCAGTCTCTCCAGGCCTTCTCTGGTTTCGATGGGCATGAAACCTGGGCCCATACAGGAGGTGACGCCATACGCTGAAAACAAGAGGTTGCCTGCTGCTGGCAAGGATGACCTTCCGCAGGGCACAAGCTGCACGGTAAGGACTCCCTCAAAGAGGAATGTGCCAGTCACCTCTAGTGACAAACAGCTTATACCTGTAGGGTCTGGGTCCTGCCACCTTTGAGAAAGTAGAGAGCTGGGGCATCTGACTCTCCCTTCTAAAATGACCTCCAGGTGGGGCACCTGAAAACAGGTGGCATTTGGCCCTGGAAGGAAACCCATGCCTCAGAACACACAATGAGGAGTCTTGCTCCTTTTTGGCCAACAATGCCACAACACTTGCCTCGTGTCCAAAGCACCGCCTTCTGAAGATGGGGATGCTTATGAGAGAAACCTTGCCCACTCTCTCCTCCTCTCTTACCAGCTTCCTTCCCCAGCTCCTCTGCAGCACAGCTCAGATGCTGCCACCTTCTCTCTTGAGTCCCTAGTGCCCATGGAGCTGGGACCTCACGTCCAGTGCCTCTGACGCTCTCCCACATTTTTTACTTTCAGTAAATACTACCACCTCCATCATCCAGAGCTAAGACTTACCATTAAAGTCCTCTGATTCTTGGAGATGTCACCAAATCCATCACCTGACTTCAAGAGATTTAAGAAAAAACAAAACAGAGCAGATAGAAGAGAGAATTGATTAGTCAGAGGCTAAATTGAGCCCTTGGGAGAACAGCCCTTCCCACAGGACCCTGGGCTGCTCTGGAATGAAGGTGCTCCCAGCATGTCATTGGCATCCTAGCATTACAGGGAGGCGCCAGTGAGGTCTATACTCCCCAAACCACAACTAAGCCCCCCACTCCCACCCTGGAAGTGACCTAATGGCTACTGTCCCTCATCTTGGGAAATTTTACTTGATTGTGTCTATTGCCCTGCTATTCTTCCATTTTGACTTGGTTTAAAAAAGCCCATAGTCCTGGATCCTGGGCATTTTATTAGCATTTTTACTGTGATCATTTCCCAGTGCATAAGATGTGTTCTTGCTGAGGCTTATTTCTCTATGCTTAATAAAGCGTTTTATGGCCTACCTCTTAGGTTTAACACTTCATTGGTGGACTCTGGGTGAATAGAACAGTGTTGATCTCCAAATACCTAAGTCTCTAAAACAGAATGGGCCAATGTTCCAGTGAATGTCCAAAGGACTTGTCTCCTACAATCCTCAGATCCTGGCCTCTGGCCTTGCCCTGCCCATCGTTCATTTCTGGGAGGAAAGGACCCGATCTGCCGAGTTTGCAGGCACTTCCAGCGTCACCCCGTGTGCTTTCTGCAATCCCACTCCCTGATGACTGTGCGTCCATTTGGAGGACGGCTGCCTCTTAAAATAGGTCATGACAACCTTCCAAATGCACCGGCTTTCATCTCACAGCCAGAAGACATCAGCTTGCCTCTTAGGACATTTTTACCTTCCAGGCTCAGGCCAAAATGGTCCCGCTGCGCCCTAAGCACGCTCCCTCCTGGAGTATCATTCACCCTGTCCTTTCTTCCCCTGGCTTAGCGCTATCACCTCCTCCTTCCAACACTTATGCTTCGCCATTCCAGCAATATTTTACCTCAACTGAGAGCAGTTCTGCAGCTGACAGGCGACTGGAGAGTCTTTGAAGTGTGCTGGCTCTAGGATAGGGGCTGGCTGGGGAAACAGCTCCCTGGAATTACTTAGAAGGATCCTTCCCTCTGCCCCCTACCCCGTGTTTACTCACAGATGTTAGAGAGGTCAGGTACTTCCTCCCTCTGAGAGGGAAAGTACCTGCAAGCCACCTCAGGATGCTTCTCCCCTGCTCTTTTCTCTCCCATCACACTGAGTCTCTTTCTGCCGATTTCCTCTCCCCAGCTTCTAGTCCTAACCCCCAGCGGTGCCCCTGCTTGGCACACGTGTTGAAAGAAGGCAAAGCCAGGTGTTGGCCACCTGGCAGGAAGTGCCCGAGCAGATTCCCCACTCCACCCCATTCCCAAGGAAATATCTTCAGGTTTACCTTCGGCGCAGCCTTGGCGAATTACAAAGACAAGGCCCTGATGGGCTACAAAGGAGTTTCTTTAGCCGCTCCAGAATTAGTATTTGCATACGGAAGACCTTGGGACAAAAGCCCTTTTGTGTGAACGTGGAAGTGCCGCGGGATTAAGCTTTTGTCTGGGTCCCTTCTGAAAAAGAAGTGTGCCCACACAATAGTGCGGGGCCATTAGAGTTAAGTGAGCTAGCCAACGACCCAGCTAACTGCTGAAGAGCTGGGTCAACTGCTGAAGAGCCAGCTCCTCCGGAGCTGCACACCTGGCCTCAGGTGGCCTGGTCCACTCCCGTTATACACACGCTTGTGGCGACCCAGGACACCCTCACCTACATGCCCGTCAGTCAGTAGTGGGTTCTATTTCTCCACTGTCCCTCCTGTCCCACGGAGAGTTACCTCCGTCTCCACTGGGTTTCTGTCCCCAGGGCCTGCTGATTGGCAGGGTGTGGGGAAGAGTGCAGAACGGTCTGAGGATGGAAATAGAAGGGCAGACTGCAGAGCACAAACACGTCGGCGGATGAGCCGTGCTACCTAATGAGGCCACAGGCCCCCGTTGACGAAGCCAGGATGGAAGAACAGGAGATGAAGTTGGCCCCAGGACTCCTGCAAACTCTGATCCAATAAAAGGAGGATGGGATTCGAACCTTGCCCAGCACTGTCACACCACACGTGCTAAGCCACATGAAAATCTGAGCAGACTAAAGTCCTTCGCTCCCCTGGACACAAGCAGGGAGCTAAGGGACAGGCCTCAGCTCGTGCACCACTCTTCCGAATGGGAGAAAAGTCTAAGTTTTAGGCTGACTCTTGCTCATGTGTTTTCTAGGAAGGGCTCTTCGAAAGGCTTCCCAGCCAGCCCTTCATCTGAGGGTCCATCCAACCAGGAAGCGAAATATTCAGGAAACAGTTGTGCCTGTATTAAACACCACGGTCTTTTATTGTCGCTATTCTAAAAACACTTTACTGCAACAACCATTGACGTAGTATTTCATTGCTTTAGCCATTACTGCTTGTCTGGAGATGATTTAAAGGATACAGAAGGAGGCACATAAGTCATACATGCGTACATGACACGTGAGTATCCACAGGCCTCAGTGCCTCCACGGAGTCCGAAAACGGATCCTTCGTGGACAACAAAGTCCAACTGTAATCGTTAAGTCCTCATTATCAAGCTGCATCCGTGAAGGTCCACATAAGCAGGCGTGACGTGGGACAGATAGGTACCACTAGCCCACTGAGTGACTTTGGGTCATCTACACATCACGCAGAGACCCAAACCTCAGCCTGCTCAGCTTGTGTTGGCAACAGGGCCTGTTTGCTATCCCCTTGGGCTCCACCACGCTCTCCTCTGATTGGCAGCTCTTTCTCTGCATCACGAGAATCAGACTCAGTTCCGGTGGCACCCTTAGTGAAGTCCCCTCCCAAGCCTTCCTCTACCTGCAGCCAGTGCTCGTGGAAATGGCCACCCTGGTCTCTCAGGACTTGCTTTCTGCCTTTGTTTGCCTCCTTCATCCCATTCACCTCTGCCTCGCCCAGCTAGCCCTTCCCCTGCACAGCTATACCTACGCCTATGATGGCTCCTGGCTGAAGCCTGCTTGTGCACTGAGGTTCAGGTCGGTGTCCTCCCTGCTGGGAAATCCTTCTTCACTGCCACGACTCCTCTGACAACTTGCACACAGCCAGGACATGTTGCCAATAGGATATGGTGCTTTTGTTCCAGGGTTTTGAAAAACTGGGCTCCAGAAGGAAGACAAGCTTAACATCCAGCATGCCATGGCAAGTAGAAGCTGCCTCAAAGATGACCGTCCTTAAGAGAAAATAGACAAGTCAGTCTACTAGATACCAACTGTGTGCCTAGTACTAGGGCTTTGGTAGTACTGGACAAAACTCATCCGGCATGGTGGCTCATCCGTATAACCTCAGCATTCGGAAGGGTGAAGCAGGAGGAGCTCTACAAATTTGAGGCAAGGCTGGATTACATAGTGAGTTTTAGGTCAGCCTGAGCTATGAGTGTGAAATTGTTTCTTAGATGAAGAGGTGGGGGGAAAAAAGGAAAGAAGAAAAGAAGGAAGGGAAATGAAATGAAGCAAACAAAACAGAAAAGAAAGACCTGTTGGCTCTGGAGAAATGGCTCAGCAGTTTAAAACACTGGCTGACCTTCCAAAAGACCTAGGTTTGATTCCTAGCACCCATATGGCAGTTCACAACTCTCTGCAACTCCAGTCCCAAAAGATCTAACACCTTCTCCTGGCCTTCCTTGGCACTGGGCACACATACAGACATGCTAGAAAAACACCCCCACAGAAAATCATTTAAAAAATTTAAAGAAAAAACCATAAAGATCCCCACTCTTCCAAAGCTTACAGTAGGAGGACACAGCAGTAACTATGCCTACTTAGTCAGCGGAGAGTGCTAGAGAACTATGGTAGACAGTAGGCTTGGAGACAATGGACCTGGTTGGCTCCGTCCCATTACAAAAAGAGCACCTCAGGAATGGCGACAGGAAGGCACCAGGGTGCCAGGGTAGAAGTGTGCTGGGCATTTTTAAGGAACTGAAAAGGAGGCCCAGTGTATTTATGTGCTGCACACAGAGACTATAGTATGGGTTCACGTTGACGAAATGGCCAGAATGCCAGGCTATGTAGGTCCTTGAGGCCACACGGATGCGGGTACCACAAAAGCATTTTTTAAAGAAAGAACTCTTGAAGATAGAGCTCCAGTGGGTGGTTAGATAGAAGGATGGGCAGGGAAAGGCAGCAGGTTGCTGTGAGTTATTGTCAGTCTCCAGCTCTAGCGTTGGTTGCTGCCTCTATGAGATTCATAACATGGTTTTATAATCCAGGTCACACCTGGATTGGAGATGAAAACACATCATGAACCAAAAATGAGCACTCGTCTGAGTCTGTGAACTGGAGAGAGAGGAAACCATGGGCCTAAAAGGTTCATTATTTCAAAATCATCATCTATATTGCTTGTATTTAGAGCAAATGTCGTAAGTTCTGTCTGCTGAAATGGAAATGATCTTCCAAAGCCTAGCCAGGTTCTTCTTTTCCTAGTTTGTACTGTTTTCTTTCCCAGCAGGACACATAGAGTAGCATGTTGACCAGTCTTCAAATCACAGGGTTCTAATAGTTCCATTTGCAAAGATTCAGGTTCTAAATAAAGTCACGTTTTGAAGTTCTGTCTGAGCATGAATTTTGGAGAGACACTATTCAACCAAGTACACAGAGATAATAATTTAGAACTTCGAGCTATGGAGGCTGAAAGGGTGACATGGGTTGGGGGAGTGGCCCCTCCCCCCATGGGCTTCTTTCCTGGGATGGGGACAGAGCTCAGCAGCACGCTGGCAGTCACATGACAGGGACATCCACACACAGATCCTGCATCATTGCGGAACAAAAGAAGCTGCTGCTTTAGAAACGTCACCTCCCTAAGGGAGGAGGCTGTGGTGGTGAGGACGGAGAGCTTGCTTTCATTGTTTGCTTTGGTTTTGTTGTTGTTGTTGTTTTCCAGAGACAGGGTTTCTCTGTGTTGCTTTGGCTGTTCTGGCCTTGCTTTGTAGACCAGGCTGGCCTCGAACTCTGAGAGATGTGCCTGTCTCTACCTCCCCGAGTGCTGAGATTACAGGCCTGTACCACCACCCCTGGACACAGTGGGCTTTCCCTCTGAGGGGGGAGTATCTCCCACCTCTAGTCCAGTATTCTGAGACAGCACCCACTGCCCTTGTGACATAGGTCAGCCTATGTCCTGGTGCTGCCATCTTCACACTAGGAAGAGAGGAACCCACTCTCTCCCCAACCCCCAGCTCTCCTCCTACTTTACTGGCTATTGCCAGTGTCCCAGCACAGACATGGCAGCTGTCCAAGACATTCAGTCACTTCGAGGGTGTGCACATATACCCAGGACAGGAAGACCTGGGGAAATCCAACAATAACTTATGCAACTCTTGGGCGAGTCTATCCACCCTCCCCATGCCAATGGCAGGAAAGCAGGGGTCCTCCAAGAGGTAAAGTGCTGGACAGGCCACACTCCAGGTTGTGAAGCAAGCTGTCTGTGGGGCTGCTCCACCCTTCCCCTTAGGGCCCGCCTCAGGCTTGTCCAGCACAACCAACCTTTGGAGAGCCCTGGCTAATTCTCGCCTGGGCACCAGGTTTTTCAAGGTTTGTTCACATTTTGCTAACAATAAACGTTCAAGAAACAAGCCCCTGCCGATTTAGCCAGGGAATGGCCGCATCTTCCAGGTATCACGATGCCTTGTTGTAAAATAAGTACAGGACGACTCCGCTGGTGGAACCTTTCTGTGATTCCTTAATTGCTGGCCGCTTCCCTGCAGGCGGTGAGGATTTATGGGACGTTTATACTTGCTGCTGTGCGGCCGGGGGGTTGTCTGTGAACGAAGTCCTTGAGAGCCACTAACAGAGAGCAATAAAATCTTCCAGGGGTGAGCCATCTCTTCTCACACGTGCCCCAGCTCCAGGCAGGAGCTCAGGGTTTGGGTGCCTTTTTCTAATAACTTGTCGTGGCCACCAGAATGAAAGCAGCACAGACACCCCTCAAACCAGATTCCCAGCTGCTGGAGTCCAATGAGCTACACTCTCTGAAAACCCTCATGAGAAACTGGGTCTTTCTTATCTGGAGTCACTCTGCCAGCCTTTCATGTCTGAAGTGCATGGAAAAACCTCAGATTTTTCCTTACTAATACCCTTTTGTGCCCACTGCTGTATTATAAATTGGATCTGGGAATGTTGCTCAGAGAAAAGGATGTTTTTTTACATGAGACCCAGGGTCTGGTTCCCAGAACCACGGTCACAAAAAGAAATGGAATATTATTTGGGGGTATGAATGTGGCTCATTGGCTGGAATGCCTGCTCAGTATTCAAGGGACTCCCCGGTCTAATCCCAAGTGCCACATAAAACCAGGTGTGGTGGCACACACCTGTAATCCCAGCACTGGAGGCAGAGGCAAGAGGATCAGGAGTTCAAGGCCATCCTTGGCTACATAGCAGATTTGAGGTCAGGCTGGGCTACAGTGAGCCCCTGTCTCAAATACAAAAGTAAAATAGAATTTGATAAATTCATATTTGATAAACACAAATAAGTAAAATTTGATAAATACACATTGTGTGTGTAACTCCACTAATCTTTTAACTCTGAAACCCTCCAGTTTTTCCTTGCCCCATACCCTCATCAATACTCTTGGCTGTTGTTCTATGGCTTTGATTAGACATATATTTTTCACTATTCTTTTAATTCCATATGAAGTGCATGAAAGACCTCAGTTGCTTTGTGTGTGTGTGTGTGTGTGTGTGTGTGTGTGTGTGTGTGTGTGCCTAACATCCTCCCTTTCATACTTATGGCTCTATTTTGAACTTAGTTAATATTAGGTTTAAAATATTGACTATGTGAGGAATTTCATGAGTGCAATCACACAGTGCTTCCCTTATGTGCACTCAAGACCCCTCTCTAAACACAGACACATACGCACAAGTGCACAGAGATACCTAACTCTGCTGACATGACGTTCCTTGAAGAGTCAAGTTCACACAAAAAAAAAGAATGATGGGCCTGCAGAGGGGATCAGTCAGTGAGGGCACTTGTTCTAAACAGCAACCACACAAAAAGCTGGGCGTGGCTGCGCATGCCTGTGGGCCCAGCACGGAGGGGGACAGAGACAGGTGAGGCCTGAGAGTTTGTGACCAGACAGTCTCCAGAAACAGTGAGCTTCTGGGACAGTGGGCTGTCCTGTTGCATGGTAAGAGTGGACACCTGACATCTTGCTCTGGTCTCTGCAGCCATATACCACACACACACACACACACACGCATGCACGCACGCACACATACACACACAAATTACAAATTGTGTTTAGGAGATTTAGGAGGAGAGGAAGGGTATCCAGTGATTGAGACAGCAGGCATCTAAAGATTGTAAATGAAAATGATTGCCCAACAGCATGAATGTACTTACATCACTGACTTGTCCACTTCAAGTGGCTAAGATGGCAAAATCATTGTGATGCATATTTTATCACCAATACATATTGTGTATCACCTCGTGAGCAAACGTCTACCTCATAACTGGTTTCAGCCTGTCACTTTTCTCTTTTGAATCTCTCTTCCACAGCTCGGCTTGGGTCTCTGGTCTCTGAACTAGTTCCCAGCTTTGGCTTCTCATCAAGCAGGAGGACCAGGACTCTGATACCCCCATTCTGGCCTCCTTCTTATGGCCTCCACAGCCATCTCCTCTCAGTGGCTTTTAAGTAGAAAGAGAAAGTCCATGCTTTTGCAGTGGTACATTTAATAATTCATAAATCACCAGAGGTTCAAATGAGTTCAAAGTTTAAAAGTTTAAAAGTTTTGTTGAAGCTGTAAGTTTAAACTGTCAAAGGCTTTGACAAAAAACTTTTCCTGTCTGGAATATTTAAGATTGTTGCGCCATATTAGATTCTGGGTCTCCGATAGCCTCCCCTCCCAAAGTGGCTCTCTCAAGAAAATTGTGGCATTGTAGGTGACCAGTGTTCTCTTTTATAGCAGGGGTCTTAGAGGAGGCTAAGAGTTAAAAGAGAGCAGTAGACATATACACTTCAGTTAAAGCTCTTGACGCAGTCATTGTGTGAGAAGTTGTCTTTTAAAGGATGGAAGTTGGACAGTGCAATCCTGGCAAACTCACATAGCAAGGCGGAGGAGAACAAACTCTGTCTAATCTGCTATTTCAAACTCTGGAAGCAGAGAGGCCATGTCTTCTGCTGGCTCCCAGATGACCACATTTTTTTCAGACATAATTACTGTATTTGTGTATACAATTGAGCATGCTACCCACGCCAAGGTGCTTTCTGGGGTTTGGGGGGACCAGAACAGTCATTCCTTATCAGACTGGTCATTTCTAACATCTTGACCTTGTACCCTGGCTCCATATGTGACTATTTTTCAGAAACCTAAGATGGCTCCCTCTGGGTCAGATGCCAACACTTGGCCATGCATGGACTTGCCATGCAAATGTACCCACACCGCACTCCTACTGAAGACAGCAATGCCGCTGTTCCATTCCCCTTCCCCGCCCCGGTCTCCCTCACCACGGCCACCCAGCCCATTCATGAGCTGCTGCTCTGAGCTGAGAGCGCCCTCCCCCTGTGCATCAAGCTCTTTTTCACTTACCTTCCTCAGCCTCCTCCCCTTGCACCACCATAGGCCAAGCACGTCAATACCAGGAACAGCCCTGGCATAATCAAAATCCTTTCCTAGCTTCCAGAATTATGTGACAGGATGTTGTAAAATCACCCATGACGTGAATGTTATAATGCTCAACTCCCCACCTTGGGCTCGCTCTTTATAACTGTTATAAATCACTTCCTCTGTTCTCAACAACTTCTCCTCCATGTCCCTACCGCTTGTGATGGGCCCACGATTGTTGGTGACTCGGATGGATTCATTAGGATCCCTACTAAGAAAACATGGCAGTTATTTTTCCGAGCGTCTTTCATGTAGTGCCTCAGAACTGCTCACGCTACCCACCACTCTTAGTTCCTCCTAGGTTTGTGCCAACCTCCATAGCTCTCGCAGATCTCCTCCCCATGCTTGGCACATTCACAGGCTCTTCCATTCCTGGCAGATGGCTGCCTCTGGCTCTCTAGCTACAGGCCCTACACAGGCAGACCCCAAGTCTCAGTCTCCACTCCCCAACTCCTAGGCACTGGCATGGCTTTCCCATGTGTTCCTTTGCTCCTCATGCTGTAAACCAACAAACCCTTGCAAGTATTTCCATGGGTTGGAACCAAAATAAATAAGATCCATGTTGTGTGCACGACCAGGTCCTTTATCCCTTTTCTTTCTACCAATGCTTTCTTGTGAATCAAGTCTCTGACTGCCCGCATTAGAAATCCCATGCTCTTCTTCATAGCTTCCTCCTTGACATTTCTGTCAGACCTCAGAGAAGTCCCTCTGGCTACACCAACAGTCTCCTTCCAATCCCCAAACTCTTCTTCCCCCGACCCCCAATGCCCGCAGTCTAGCCTCCCACTGTTTTTTGCTGTCACCGTTGCACCAGCCTCCTTCCTGGTGAGTCTCCCTCTGTGACCTGCCCTCTTCCACCTTGACAGGACCCCCTCCTTCCTGAAGCTGCTGTCCACATGAAGATCTGAGACTCTTCCCAGTGTGACCTGTGCTCTTGTCAGTTACCCTCACTGCCACCCACATCCTCTCTCTTCCTCCACCCTTTATTCCAGCCACACCAGACTTCCTGCTGTTCCCAGCACACAGCCTCTCAGATTGCCACACCTGGGCAAACACAGTCAGTCCTTCATGGCTGCCTTTCTCATGTTCTCTGCCTGGTGAGCCCTGTCTCTCCACAGGCCCAGCTAGCTTCCACCAGGAGCCGGCACAGGTCAGGGAATTCTGATCCTAATGCCACAACACACATATACCTCATGCCTGGACCACCATGTGCCATGCCGTGGTTGGCCGTGAGGCATGCTTGCCTGTGGGGGGTCTGCTGCTTGCCTGTGAGCCTTCTCTCACTGCAGCAATGGCGCTTGGCAGTGACCTAAACTCATCGCACTAATGAGCTCCACCAGGTCAATTACTTAGCAGCCAGTTAGCACCGGATCACTGTTCCTTTCCAGTTTGTAACTTTGATCAAATTTTCATTATTCCCTGATGCTATGGTGTGGATCTTCTACATGCCATAAGTCCCGTGTGTTTGCTTGGTTTGCAGCTAACTGTGTGCTGTGTACTGAAGTTGTGGAAACCTTGGAGTGTGGGACCAACCTTGCTGGAGGAAGTAGATCACAGAAGGAACTTTGGAAGTTATCCTTAGACCCCAGTTGTGTCCCCACCCCTCCCCCCAACACGCTGTTTCCTGTCCACTGTGAGATCAAGTGTGTCCTCGGACACAGTCCTGCTGCCATGACGCTTTGCCCAAGCGTCACATGAGGCCAAGTTACTATTAGGTTCCAAAGAAACAGAGATAAATGGCTAACTGCGGTGCTTATTACCACATCACAGCTGATGCTGGCTGCCAGCCTATCCCAGCTTCTCAAATACCTGCTCCTGAATCCTGGCTCCTCACTGAGCTCTGCACCCTCACCCCTACCCTAAACCTCTCCAGCCTCTGAGCTTCCCTTCTCTTCCCCCAACTTCTTTTTTTCCCTGCGTAGCCACATGCTTTCCTGGTTCCTCTTTGGTTCTGCTCCCTCTCCTGACCCCTCTCTTTTCCCTCTCTCTTCTCTTCCTCCCTCACTCCTCCCTCTCGCTCTCCTCTCATGGCCTGCTCTATCCTGCAGGCCATGCTCAGTCTGGACTCTTCCAGATGCCCCTGGCTGTTCTTTCTCTCATATCTACAATGAAAAGCTTCTCCCTAACCTTACCTAGGGGCAATCATGTCCTTATTTTCTTTTGGCATCCACGGACTGAACCCTCTGCAAGCATGAGCCAAGATCAATGGCTGCTCCCTAAGGTCTGCTTCTGTCAGAGACTTGGTGGCAGTAACTAACACATGAGTATGAACTCTTGAAGATAAAAGAGAATCCACGTTCTGAGGCAGGCTTTGTCCTCCACAGCAGCATCTGTGTTCTCTGCGAGGGATAAACCCCGTGTATCCAGTGCCGTGTGTCTAGGCACCATGTGAAACACTCCAGCTTCTCTTAGAGTAGCCATAATTGAGTACATGCTCAAACCTGGGCAGCACCTGGGGCTACAGCCCAGCTGGAAGCGTGTTTGTCTAGCATGCATGAAGGCCTTCCATTTCCAGTACCACATAAACTGGGCATAGCAGTGCAAAGAGGTAGAAGGGAGGAAGATCAGAAGTTCCAGGCCATCCTTGGCTATGCAATGAGTTTGAGGCCACCGTGAGAGACATGAGATTCTGTGTTAAAGTAGACAAATAAAAATCAAAAGTCAACCAGGAAAGACAAATAGCTGTGCACTTCCTAAGGGCCGAACTTTTGGTACAAGTTGGTAGAGAAGGATGATACCGTCCATCTCTCTCCCTTCAGTGTATGGGAAGACGGGGTATCTAGTCTTTGCCTGTGTCAGGATAAATGTCAGGCTTTAATGTCACAAACCCTGGCTCCATCAGCATTTGAGCAGCTACAGTTTGGAAATGAGATGCCTCCAAGCTACTGTAAGATGAAACGAAGCACATCTCCCGTGCGCCTCAACCACATCTACCTCTTGCTGTCCTGAATATCTGTGCATCGCGTGTCTGCGTACATAGGCATATGGAAATGTGTGTGCCTATGTGTGTATTATACGTGGGTGTAATGCTTTCTGTGTATATGCACATGTACAGAATGGCTGCAGCAAACACTCCCCAACAACTTTGTGGTATGGGTACTCTAACTAATGCCATGTTACAGATGAAGAAAACGGGCCGTGATAGGTAACTTTCCCCGAGTCACACAGCTAGCGAGTGGAGGATTTAGAATGTAACCTCCGGGAATTTGAAATAGAAGGCTGTGCTCTCCATGTCTCTCTTGGGGTCTCAGGGCCCTCTTCAAGTCTATCTATGTCCGCTGTCAACACCCTCCTCATCACTGCCGTCATTATCCAGGATGGCACATCCACCCCAACTGTAAGATTATAGTGAGCTAACTGCTCGGCTCGAGGGTAGTAACTGTGTCGCTCAAACTAAACTGTATTCACCATCTGGCAGCCGCAGGGCTGCGAAGGTCAGTCTGGTGTGGCACTGAAAGTAAAAAACGCTCTTAGAAGGTCTTGGAATTCCAGAGTCAAGCCAGGAGACAAGCTGGCACACAGTCAGAGTGTATGGTCCTGGCACAACTTCACCCAGCGGGCTCGCCGCCTTCCTTCCCTCAGATGGAGAGAGAGGCTGGCGGATCCCAGCCTCCCTACCAACCCCAGCCAGACCGGGGTTTTGTAATTGTGTCTGCCTCCTATCAGGGGCCCCACAGAAATCAGACATTCAAGAGCCGGCTTGGGCTGTCCTTGCATTCTGCTCAAGTCAGGAAATGAGAACTTCTAACCCAGTGTCACTGTTTTGCTATAAAAATCACAATTACTTGTAAAATACAGAAGAGGAATTAAACATATCTTGTGTCATGGGCTTGCTTACCAGAAATGTCACTTGGCTTGTGTTTTCTTTCCCTTCTTGTCATCACCTACAGTTACCAAGCTGCCTTGCCCGTTTCCCAAGGCCCCTGTTCCAAGCAGGTTGTTTGTGTTGACTGCATAGAGCCTTGGCTGCTTACAAACAGTCTCTGCAAAACCACCTTCCTGCTTCATTTTCACACGGGGTCAGACAGGTGTGTCCTCCAGTTCTCACTCTGCTGTCAGGCCAGCTCCCTTGAAGCCTAAGTTTTGCATCAGTAAAACGAACACAATGAAGAGCTCACATTGGTAGAGTGGCCGTGTTGATTATAAGCAACAGCAGCAGCCATGAGCAGGTAGAGACCAGTCTCACAGACCAAGGGCTGGATGGAAGGAGGCATGGCAACCGTCTTCTTAGCTGTCCTCTGTGGAGGGTGCAGGGCCACAGAAATGAAGACTCGCTGGTCTGTTAGATCTGGGACATAGCACTGGGATACTCACGTCATTTCATCTAATCTTCCCAAAAATCCTGAGAGAAAGGATCACTTATCTGCCTGTTTTACAGGAAAGAGGAGCTTCATTTAGACCACAGTGTCCCAGGTCTGGTGGCTCATGGAAGGCTGCTGCAGAAGGAGTGTCATGAGTTCAAAGAACATCTTCTGGCCTGTATTTTCTCCAACGAAGAGCAGTAACCTCTTTCAAGTGCGTATTATTATTATTATTATTATTATTATTTGGCAAAATTGAGTTTCTTGTGTCCACAACACTCTGGCTTCTTGCTGGACGTTGGATAGAAGCTACCCTTAGGTCCTAGAAGATCCCCAGTGGCCAAGCACTATGGCTTTCTGCAGAAGCAGCTCACTTCAGAGCAGTGGCTTCTCTGTGATCAGCAGGTAACTGTCTGCCTCAGATCTGCAGAAATGAGACTCCACCCTCAGTGATACCAAGAGATGCTGTGTCCTGCCACAGGGACTTTCGTACATACACACTTTCCCCTGCTCACTTCACAATAGCAAAGTCATAGAACCAGCCTAGATATCCATCCACAGATGGGTGAATAATGAAGATATGATTATATATATATATATATATATATTTATAATTATATAAACATATATATATATAGAGAGAGAGAGAGAGAGATGCCGCTATAGAGATTAGAAATATCTACAGATATAACTATATCTTCATCTGGATAGACTATATATATATATATATATATATATATATATATATATGATTTAAATGTAAAGAGTTGTGAAATTTGCAGGTAAACAGAACTGGAAAACATTATTTTAAGTAAACTAACACAGGCTCGAAAAGAAAATATTGTATTTTCTCTCTCATATGCAGATCCTAGCCTCTGACTGATAAATATGAATATCCAGGTAGGAGGAAGCACGGGGTAAAGGAAACTAGAAAGGAACCAGTGGAGAGAAAATCAAGAGGCTCTAAGGATTCAGGTGGAGATTATAAAGTTGAGCAGAAACAGGGACAGCGAAAGGCAGAAGAGCGCAATGGAGAAGGGTAGACAGAAAGATGAAGGAAAACAAGACTGAGGAGACTTAAACAAAATGAAACGTGTGTGAGAGCCCCACACGAAGGCCTAGCGTTTGTAAGCCAATTTTTAAATTAATTAATTCTTTCTGCTCTTTATTGATTCTGAGCTTCACATCACGTGTCCCAGTCTCTTTCATCTCTCCATCCTCTTGTATCCATTCTTCACTCTTACAACCTCCCCCCAAAATAAACACACACTCTCACACACATAAACAACAACAAAAAAGCAAAGCATAGACAGCATCTCATCATGGGAGCTGTAGTGTGTCACAGTGTGTCCCTCGGTAGACTCCTCTGTCACACATCTTCCCTTGCAAATGTTCGCTGCAATGCGTCATTCATCTGGTTTGAGATCTCTGGCTTCTGTGACACCATCAATACTACATCCTCGCTGGGACTCCTCCTGGTTATCCTGCTGTTGCCCTGCTTGTGGAGATCCTGCAGCTTCAGAAGAGCAGGACAGGCCGTCTCACAGATGCCAACCACTGACAGCTGATACAGATTTGGGGATGGGCCAACTCAGAGCCCTGAATCTGGGCTTGGGTGGTAGCTGAGCTGGTCAGTGTGCGGGCTCTTTCTTTGCACCTCCAGGACAAGCTCTCCAGCTAAGAGAGCTAGGCCATCTCAACGCTGCTGTCGGCAGGAAGGAGGGCCAGCTCACCCACTCTCCTGACTGCTGCAGGGGGTGAGGGGCTCACCCTCAGGGCTGGCTCACCTGCCTCCCTACTAAAATGTAAAGGCTTAAAGAGCAAACATCATCACAGATAGCATGGCCCTGCTTCTGCCATTGTCCACCACTTGGACCCAAGTCATGGTTTTGGCGGGATGCACGACCGAATGATCGGGCAGTTGGCACACCGGAGAGAGGACGGTATCAGGGAAGTGTGTAAATAAAACTAGCCAATATCCAGTCCTTTTAAAGTAGCTCCATTCACTTAGCCAATGTTTCTGGGGTTCCTCCATGTCGCAATATAAACAGGATTATTTTGCCCACTTACGGGAGGGCAGAGAGTTGACTCATCTCTTGAAAGCGGTTGCTCCCCGCACCCACATGGTGCTCACAACTGCCTGGAACTAGTTCCGGGTGATCCCAGGCCCTCTCTGGCTTCTGGAACACACATGCATGTAGGCAAATACTAATACACATGAAAGAAAAAAAAGATCTTTAAACAATGTTTTAGGAACTAGAGAAAAAAATTCCAGAAATAAAGAGACTTTAGTTCATCAAAATGAGTTAGAAAGAGATCTTTATTCATGTTTCTACTTCATCGTTTGCTTGGGTGGGTGTGTTTTTGCTGTTCTTGTTTTGTTTTTGCTTTTAGAGGGCCCTCAAAATGTAAGTCCTGGGAGACAGAAAGCTATTGTTCTGAACGAGCTCAGAGTGGTCCAGAACACAGACAAATACACAATTCACTATACACTGACTCGTGTTCACACACACACACACACACACACACACACACACACACACCATAGAAGATGAAATTCACAGTGAGTCTTCAACCCGCTAGACTAGACGAGAAGCCGGCACAGCCTCCCTATGACATCTTTGGCAGGGCAGGGGTGGGGGGTGATGAGAATGAAGAGCTTGCTGGCTATTTGTGGTGGGGTGGGGCTTGTTTTGAGAGATGTCATGCCTCGCTAGTAAGCGCTGTAGCTGTTCATGAGACCCAGGGAAGGGAAGCCTTTGCATGGGAGCTGGTGCTGCCTGCCCTGACACCAGCCCCAGTGATCTCACTCTGCAGGGATGTGCTCATGGTAGTGTACTCCAAGCCGGAGGAATTTCACCGCGTGCTAACAATTCTCCGTTTACCCAGAGGTCAGCGCCTGAATATCGAAAACACTTCAGAGTTAGACAAGCTGAGGGCTGACGAGGCCAGAAGGGTTCTGTCAGCAGGAACTAACCTGTATGTGGGAATGCTGGATGCTTCGCTGAGGTCTTGGCAGGGCAAACTCGAGAATCCTTCAAACCTAAGAGGTGTCGATCACATCAGCCAAAGGCGAGAGTAAAATAAGGAACTGCTTGGCACGGAGGTGATAGTCTCAATGTTTCCCAAACATTCCTCAGGGACAAGCAAGGCTATTGCTTGTCGGTTTTCCAGAGGGGCCCCAGGGATTTCGGCCAAAGGCTCATCCTTTAGTCCTTCCTACAGCCAGAGTTTACACTCCCATTATCAAGATTGCTACGTTGGAGGGGGCTGTCCCCAGGAGCATACCTCTAGGGTCGCCTCTGAAGGTTTCTGGGTGCCACCTGGGTCAGTGACCTGCAATGCCACCTTAGCAAACTTGAAAGCCCTGCGCCAAAGCAAATTACTCCTCAGAGGAAATGACTTTTATTGGCCATTTATACTGCAATGCAAATGTGTCTGTCAGGGCCTTGACCACAGGGTACCCCCAAAATGTCTGAGGACAAAGAGAAAGGTTATAGAAAGCCACGCAAGGACAGAAAAGGAAAAACAAAAGGCGTCAAGGACAAATGAACTTCAGCCTCTTTGGAGGAGAGAGAAGCATAGGCCTGTGGAGATAAAGGACTGACGCAAACCAGGCAGCATCAAATGGAATCCAAGGAAGTTACCCAGTGAGCCTGGGGTAGGGCTTGGGAGTGGCGGGTGTCACTGGCTGTTGCGTTTTCTGGACCTAAGGAAAAAGCCTGGAGACTAGTGGAGTCTGGCGTGTTTGTGAGAGTTCTGCCTTCCCCCAGAAGAGACAACCTCACTAGCACCGACAGTACCACGAGGGGTGTTGACTTGTGCTGGCCAAACAGAGGAAGGGGTCACTCTCTGACATCACTTAGAACCTTCAGGCTGCTACAGCTCTGGTTTTCTGTTCCCAAAGGTGAGCGGTGTTTGCCTAAGAAACTGTGGTCTAGGGGGCTGGGAGGAGGGCAGCCCTAACGCAGGCCTCAGGCTCAGCTACTGTGGCAGGCCTATCAGCAAGGTCACCTCAAGCCTGCCAAGATGGTTGTTTGTTTATAGGGCACAGGGATGCCACAACCCGCCAGTGTTTCAGCGGGGAATGCACAGGACCAGGACGGCGAGGGAGGGACCAGCAGAAGGGAACCTTTGAGAATTAATTTACTGCCTTTACAAGGTCCTTATGGTCTCCTAGAACTGATAATTATTCCTGAGGAAACAATGCAGGAATATGCCTGTTCCATGAAGCCAGCACAGGCTGCTCACGGTGGGCCCACATACCGGGTGCCTGGTGTGCAGACAAAGTTTCAGACGCTGGCCAGGAACAGAGATGAAGGTATTTCACATCAGCCCCCCACAGTCAATTTCACTTAAGCAGGGGGTGTATTTATATAGTTCTATTTAAAAATGAAATACTCTCAAGGAATAGAAATAAAAGATTTTTTTTTAAAGCTTTCCATTACATTTGTTTGTTTGTTTGTTTTGAGTCAGGGTTTGTCTGTGTAGCCTTGGATGTCCTGAACTCTTTTTGTAGTCCAGACTGGCCTTGAACTCAGAGATCCCCCTGCCTCTGCCTCCCCAAGTGCTGGGATTACAGGTGTGTGCCACCGAGCCCGGCTCTTTACATTTCTTTATATATTGGGGTGTAACATGCATGGTCAGAGGTCAGAGGGCAATGTGTGGGAGTCAATTATTTCCTTTCACCATGTATAGCCTGGGGATGGATTTCAGGTCATCAGGCTTGGCAGCAATCACCTTTATCTACCAAGCCATCTTGTCAGACCAGGAATAGAACATTTTTAAAAGATGTTCTCCAAGCAACTTTGCCTGGTGAAATTGCAAAGAAAAAGCCGAATTGGGGAAGCGGTAACTCTCTTAGATCTGTTTACACCCAATTCTTAAACCTAAGTATTTTATTCCTTGGGACCAGGAACAAGGACACATGCCTCTCTCTCAGGGACTAATGTTGAAGACTCTCGTTGTAAATTGATTGCCGTTTTACCATGTTCATGTTGCGTGGCATTTTGTCTTTGGCTTTTGAAATAGAGTCTCATAATTATCTCAGAGTATCTTTGAACTCAATACGTTGCTAAGGCTCGCCTGAAACTTGTAGCAATCCTCCTGCCTCAGTCTCCTAAGTGCATTTGCCAGTAATCCCAGTTATAAGTGATTGTTAGGTGACCTCTGGAAGCCATTGGAAAAGACACTTCCCAGGGCTTCAGTTACTAAGTAAGAAAGCAGGGCCTCCAGGTCGCAGTTAGAGTTGGGCTTGGGCACTTTAAAAAAAGACAAGGGCTGAACGTGATGGTGCGTGACTTTAATCCCAGTGCAAGGAAGGCAGAGGCAGGTGAGTCTCTGTGAGTCTTAGGCCAGGCACATAGTACGGAGGTCCTGTCTTAAACAAATAAATAAAATTAATAATAGGTAATGCTTTCTTTATGTCCCAGAGAATGTAATTATGCTTCTCTTCTTAGAAAGGATTGGTTCTGAAAAACTTTTAGAGACACATTTGCAGCATTGAAGATTCTGTGCCTCCCACACTTGAGCCCTCAAGTTAGAAAGACTACATCATTTCTGGTTTGATGTATCTCCAAAACTGAGAACACGATGTAAGGGGTGGGTTCCATATTTCACTCTGCTGTGGAGTCACAGGTTTTGCTTAGACGTGGTTTTAACATAAAGTAAATTGTATTTCCAGGATCACCGCCAAGCACAACAATACCAATAATGATGACCAAAAACAGTGACATGCTAGTGAACCAGAAGTGATGATGTTTCAGAAGGAAATGTTCTAAATCAGCTTTGGTTTCACTTGAAGATTAATTAATTAAACTAAGTTGGCCAAACCCCAGCACACAGAACTGCAGTAGAAGAGAATCCATTGAGAGCCAACAGCGGCAGAAACAATTCCTAATGTGTCCTGATGCAAATCAGGAGTCAAGTTTCACCCACCAAGAAGTCTGAAAGTGGAGTTTGAGAGAATCTGCCTCCCCCTTCTCCTCTTTCTCCTTCTTTTCTTCCTCCTCTCCCTCCCCTCCTCCTTCTTCTCCTCTTCCTCCTCCCCCTCCCTCTTCTTCCTTCCCTTCCTCCTCCCCCTCTTGTTTCTCCTCCCCTCTTCCTCCTTCTCCTCCTTCCCCTCATCCTCCCCACTTCCTCTTTCTCCTCCTTTCCTCACTACTTATTTATGATGTTGGCACAATAGTAACCATTCCCAGAGTCTCTATATTATTACATTTCTGGATTAGAAGACTCTCTAGCAAATCATCATCTCTGCATCAAATCACTCATCAGGCATTAATATGAGTCTCCCTCCTTGCTATTCGTCAGTGGAGTGCAGCAGGTTAGAGATGCTGGGGAAGAAAGGGAATGGGTACGTCATACAAGAGCTTTTCTGACTGGCCCACAACTTTTCTCAGCAGTTCTCACAATAGTGCTAGGAAATGGCTCTGTAAAGCAAAGTAAATTATTTAAGTCCAAGTACATTATAAGTTCAGGAAGTGTAAAGGAGAATAGAAAGTTCTGGAAATATGACTACAGTGTGGATCCTATTTTACACTGTTCATGAAATTCAAATGACCAAAGTTAGACTTAGACCTTGCCTTACAACACCAAGTCAGACCATTGGTGCATTTTTTTCTTTATTATACCAAAATACTGGAGGTGAACTAACTATATAAAGAAAAGGAAGTTATTTGACTCATAATTTTGAAGACTGAAGGTGCAAACAGCATTGTTCCAGCTCTGGTAAGGGTTCCAGTGTGGATGACCACAACACATGGCATGGTCGAACAAGAACCAGAGAGGCCGAGGCCTACAGTCCCCTTCTATGGCATGCTTTTAACTAACCTAAGAATATCCTACCTGGTCCCAGACTTGGGTACTGCCACTCTGTGGACAAAACCTCTAACATGTGAGTCCTTGGGAGACAGATCCCACACAAACCATGGAAGCTGCCATCTTGTGCCAGGGATGGTTCTCTGAGATGGAACTGTGAGGATCCCAGCCTCGTAAACATGACACTTTTTATTTGTGTAAGGTTTTTCAAAACAAAGGAGAAAACATGGTGAGGTACACCATAATACAGTATGATATAAAATAACATGGGATCAAAATATGGTTCATATAACATATAACTCGTCATATTAATCTTTTTCAAGTGTACAGCTCAGTGGCCACTGCTGAGTGGACATCGCTTTCCTCTGAATCCTTCCCAATGTGTTAGTGTGATGCTAGCATATCTTCAGTAACTTTCTAACTTCTGAAAATATCTTTTAAAAATGAAGGTGTCCTCATAGCCTCTGATAAATAAGGACACAACAGGAATTTGGCATTATGTGGACTTTGCTTTGGTTGCCATTTTCTTCTCCTTTGCATTTATATTTTACTTGAACCATAAGGAAATATGTGAGTGGAATGGCAACTATGTTTAGGGGAAATCTTCAGCAGAATTGTTTAATAGTGGTGTAGGGACACAGCTGAAGATGGAGAAAGAAGAGTATGAACAGCCGCAGTTGGGGACGGCCCCTCTGCTGCCTCGGGTTTCTTTGCTTCTTTCTTTCTTTGAGACAAGGTCTCTCTGTGGAGCCCGCATTCACCTCAGTCTGTGATTCTCCGCCTCGGCTTCCAAAGTGCTAAGGTTATAGCAGTGCATTACCGTGACTGTCTCCTGTGACGGAAATCTTGTTTGCCACCTCTGAAATCTATTCTACAGCTCCACTGAGCGTGCATGTAACTAAAGGTACTATGAGGGAAGGCCTTCAGGATTAACTAGAATTAACAGCCGGTGAGAGAGAGAGAGAGAGAGAGAGAGAGAGAGAGAGAGAGAGAGA
>NW_026596069.1:23822680-23824269 GCF_907164565.1 Psammomys obesus
GAGAGAGAGAGAGAGAGAGAGAGAGAGAGAGAGAGAGAGAGAGACATACCATGGTTCTTATGTGGCAGTCACAGTCCACAGCCCTGGGCGTGGACTCTCACCTCCACCTTGTTTGAGAACAACTCTTTGCTATTTCCCACTATGTATGTCACACTCCTTGGCCCATGCGATCCCGGGAGCCTCCTGGTTCTGCCTCAGTGTAGGAATGCTGGGGTTGCAGACATTGCTGCATGCCTCACTAGGCATTTGGACTCCAGTCCTCATACTTGCGGGGCAAGCATTTCACCTCTTGAACCCGACCCTAAACACAGTTTCTAGTCTAGAGCCCCACAGCCGAATCCTGATGGGATCGTAAGGAGATTTACACACATGCTTCCTGTCCCGCAACATGGGTGGCTGCCGATGGAGAGGCCATCACCAGATGCAGACCACAGACCCTTCCTTGGCATCTCCAGAACCACGGATCAAAATAAAACCTTTTTCTCCTCCAGGCTGTTGTCACATAGCGGGAAAGGGATAAGGAGGGTCGTATGTCATACAAAAACAACAAGTGAGGGAAAGGACTGGAGAGGACCTGGGTTCCGAGCTGAAACATCAGAGGGATGATCGGAAGGCACGTCTGATAAAATTCTCGAATTCAGCCCAGTCCCAAGCCTTCTGCTGGAAGCCCTCAGTCATTGGGAAAACGGCCGGCCTCCTTGCAGCCAGCTGTAGATCCATGTCGTAGATTCACTTCCAAACAGGACCTGAGAAGGAAGCCCAAGCAGACTGCAAGGGCTGTCCTGACTAAAGACAGTCTGAGAGGTGGACGGGAGAGCTTCCAGGGCAGAGGTAGCACAGCCTAGCCAGCAGCTGCAGGCTACAAACAAGGCCACTGTTAGCCTCCTAGGTGCTGTCAAAGGGGAAGGTACAGAACTGAGGTGTGGCCGGGCTCTGGGGGTGACCTTTAAGGAGTGTCTGTCCTTTTGCCCTCAGGCTTTCAGGCTCTCAGCGAGAGGCCATAGCAGGGGAGTGGACGTGTGTAATGAGTTGCCTTCCTGCCGACAGATCTGCTCCTAGGCCCATTTGTGCAGAAAACTGACTGCATGCCTGCTGGAAGATCCTTCCCTGCCTCCAAATCTGTTTCTAATGATTCACCATTTGTAAATGGAACTTCCATCTCAGGCTCTTCATTAGTAAGAGGTTATCAAGAAGAAAAATGGGGCACCCATCTGGAGATAAAATCCCTGACGCCAAACAGATTGTCAGCAAGATTCCCAGCCCACTAGGTCTGAAGGCAAGGCGTCGCACACTCATGCCCTCAGATGCAGCTCTCTTTCTCTCCTCTTTCTCTCCTGTTCTCACTAGCTCTCTCTCTTCTAGAGCTAATTTTAGCTGAATAACCATTTGTTCTAGGCACTCAACATAAACCAGACAACTACATAAAAACATATCTCCTCCTTATAATAGGAAAGCATGAAACCTGGAGTGTGGGTCATTTGCTAGACTTCTTGCCTCACACACTGGAAGCCATGGCTTCAATCCCCAGTGCAAATAACAGATAGATAGATAGATAGATAGATAGATAGATAGATAGATAGATAGATAGA
>NW_026596069.1:23824279-23842206 GCF_907164565.1 Psammomys obesus
AGATAGATAGATAGATAGATAGATAGATAGATAGATAGATAGATAGAACGCACAATATGGCAAATAATTATTTCCTATAAATTTGCAAGACGCTGTGCCAAGCCAGGCCTTCTTTGATAGAGTTCTTCCTGGTCCCCTTGTCTGTTTCTTCATCTTTCCCACTCACTCGGCAGTATCCATCCTCAGTGTGCCACACAAACCTGCCTTCTCACACTCTCCAGTAACTGTTCCTGTCAGATCCCATGGTAACCCCCGCATCCCTGTTCTTCTGGGCTCTTGGCAGCACTGATGTGACTGAACTCTAACTTGACACACTTCCTCACCTTAGCTGCTGTCACTCTCAACTTGTCTGATTTTCTCCCTGTCCTGGGAGCCACCCTTTCTCAGCCTCCTTCCTCTCCATGCTCCTTGTCAAAGAAGGAGACCTTAGGTGGCAACCGGCTCCTGTCTGTCTATTGTCTTTCCTAAGCTATCCCACTTAACCTAAGTCATAGTTACAACTTCAGATTTGTAACTCTCTGATCACTCTTTCTCTCCCCAGTTCTGGCATCAAATGTCTGCTAGTTGCTCTAAATTCTTAATGGGGTGCCCACTTGGCCTGTCACTCTTAATGTACCTTCAACAAAATTCAGGCCTCCTCTTTTGTGTCTTCTTTTGTCTCCTGTTTCTTTGTGAGACCAACGCCCAACCAGTGTCAACCCCAGAGCCATCCTATCTTAGCAAGACTGTCACCTTCTTGCTGATTTGAAGGAGCACGCCCATAGGCTCCGATGTTGGAAAACTTGGTCCGTGGTTGGTGGTAGGCTTGCTGGAGGTAGTATGTGAATGGGGAGCGGGGCAGATTCTGAGGTGCCAAAGCCTGGGGCATTTCCCACTTCACTCTCTCAAGCTTGTAGGTGAGGATGTGAGCCCTCTGCAGCTTCCAACTCTGGCCACCATGTCTGCTGCCCTGCTGTTTCCTCGCCCCTGGAAACATAAAGGCAAATAAACTCTTTCTTCTGGAAATTGCCTCATTTGTGGTATTTTATCATGGCAATAGAAAAGTAGTTCATACACTAGTTTTACAGCTCTACTCAAATTTTTTCCCAGAGCTTCCTGCCTTGACATGAAATCCAAATCCTGCTCTCCGTCTGTACTTTAATACCACCTACCCCTTCCTGACCTCACCCCTCCCACTTCCTCACTCATTCCTCCTCTTCCAAACAATGCCCACGCCCTCCCTGCGTCCATGCTGCCCCACTCCTTGAGCACACCAGACACACGTGCTCCCACTTCCTGTCTCTGCACTCACTACTTCCTCTTCCTGGAGTGCTCTGACCCCCCGACTTTAGGGTTATTCACTTCCTCATCTTCATGTTCAGCCACCACCCCATCAAAGAGGACCCCTTCCCTGTCTTATCTAAATCTAGCCGGCCACGTCCCGCTCTGCTCCAGCACATTTTTCTTCACTTCAAAGCTCTGTGGCCACTTGATGGACATGTTGTTTATTTACCAGCCATCTCCCCTTTGGAGGGGAAGGTCTTAGAAGCAAGGACTTGAACTGTTTTACGGCTGTTCTGTTGCCAGTAACCAGCAGAGTGCCTCGTGCATAGCAGGTATTGAGTCAATATTTGTGTAATTAGTGAATACGTATTTGTTATTCTTTCCCATACTCCTTGTGCTCAATTCATTTGAAAGTCCTTTTCACCTAGACCCAAACCTTTCCAGCTTCAACCTATTTTAAGCCAGCATTCAATTACATAATCTGAATATCGGCATGGTATTTGTTAAGGTTGCTGCTTGAAATTGGTGGACATTCACCAACTATTTATTAAACCGAATTAAATTTGGAAGCTTTAAAATAAGGAATTTCTTTGTTCCCAGTAGAACTGTTACAAGTCTTAGGGAGAGTTACAGACACCGAGGTTTATCTTAGCCACACTAGCTGGTAGCACGTCTAACCAGAAATGCAGTTAAACCATAGACGCATGTTTTCCCTCAGCTTCACTTTCTGGTGTTGGGATTTGAATCCCAGCCTCTCGCTGGTGGTGGCTTCCACCTTCTTTTCAGCTGTGACTGTAACAGCCCCAGCCTTTGGCCTGTCCGGTGAGACTTCCTACACAGTCAGCTCGAGAAAGTCAAAGGAGTGCCTCCATGGTGATTTTGACAGCCAGTCCCAGAAGCGGAAGATATTTTCATTTCCCTCCCTCCATTGGCCAGAATTAGTCACATGGCTCCAACTAAAATACAAAGGGGTTGAGGATAGGGCGTGGGGGCGGGGCTGCCCAGAGGGAGAAGGGCATGGAGACCATCTTCCCAGTCTCTGCTGCACCATTTACTATCCTCAGCTAGCACCAGCTGTTTGCCATCTGAAGTCAGACCACCTTGTTCCAGGTATCTGCCCTTTCCGGAAACAGATGGACCAAACTTAGCGGCCAGGGAAGGCCCTGTCAGAGCATGTGCACATGAGACCCTGAAAGAATCACCTGGATGTCCTTTCAGCATCTATAGGTGTACAGTTCTGTTCATAGCATAAGCCTAGACTCATTACCTTTAGCAATTAACTGGCACTTCTGAATTCCAATGTCTACTCTCCTACAACTCTTACAATGGATGACCTTGAAAGCGGCAGTTTTAAGTTCTTGTTGGTAGTCCCTGTGTTAAAAACCAAAGCTCTTCTCAGACTTACTTCTTTGGGGTTTGATATTCGGTCTTGTCCAATAGCATAAGAAACAGCCTACACGAGTTAATTATGAATAACTTAGGCAAGGTTGGAAGAGATTCGAATAGATTTTATTTTGGTCTTAAGGAAGGGGACCTGACATTTTCAGACATCTTCAGAATTAAATTTGTCAAGGGCTGTTGTTTCTTAACCTTTCCTGGTTTAAATCGCATTTGCCTTGGGTTGAACGTTTATTAGAGAGTAATATGGAATCTTGTGAATAAAATGTAAAGATCTGGCCTGTAAGATGGCTGGGTTGGTAAAAGTGCTTGCTGCCAATTCAGACGACCTGAGTTTAATTCCCAGACCCAACAAAATGGGGAAAAAGAACTGACTCTGAAGTCCTCTGACCTAAACACACACACAAATAAATGAAAAAAGAAAAAAAATATCTAAATTCCAGTCTCATTCTAACAAAAATTAATAATAAGGGAAATTGCCAGATATGATGGCACAGTCTGTAACCCTAGCACTTGAAGTTCACAGCCAATTTTGGCTCCATGAGACTGAGGAAGAAGGAGAGAAAATAAGTTAAAGCAAATAAATGAAAGATGAATTGCATGTCGTCTGCTTTTTGTTTCATTGCCTTTTTTTTTCCCTTGGTTTTTCTCGACAGGATTTCTCTGTATAACCCTGGCTGTCCCGGTACTTTATCTGTAGACCAGGCTGGCCTCTAATGCAGAGATCTACCTGCCTCTGCCTCCTGAGTGCTAGGAAGAAAGGCATGTGCTGCCATGACCAGCTGCTTCTCTCCTCTGCTTCCTGACCCCAAAGATTAAATACCAACTAATTAACATCTAGATATACACATTGAAAAACAGAAAACAGATAAAATACCTAAGGAGAGACAGTGTACTCTGGTAAAATATCTATATGACGGCCTCAAAATAATCTTTAGTTCCTTTCAAGTCATTTTGTAAATGTGGCTCATAGTCAGAAATATTACACCTAACGGCATGACTGCAGGGTAGGCTGGCTGAAAGGAGAATGTTTCCAGAGACAGATAAAAATCCTGTAAGGTGGGGGAAGAGGAAAGGATTCTCTTCAAGGAGGGCACAATGAGAAAACATGATAACCATTTACTGTAAACAACCATTTACTGTATTGAAAGTCATGGTGAAAAGAATAGAAAAAAACAGAGGTGTGGTGGAGCACTCCCCAAAAGAAAAGTAAAGAACAGGATCCAGTCGGGAAAACCTCTTATCCCGGGGACATCTTACCCCTATTTATGCTTCTGGAACAGAATATCACAGATGAAGTCATTTATAACAAACTGAAATGTATCAGCTCACAGTTCCAGAGGCCCAGAGTCTAAGCTGCAATGTGTAGAATGGGCACAGGCTTTGTGCTGTGTCACTTCGTGGTGGAAAGGCAAAAGGACAGTGAGAGAGATAGTCGTGAAAGCACAGTAATGCCACCAGTCCATTCGTGGACGCAGACTCCCTAAAGAGCAGACATTTCCCCTGAGGCTCCCCGTCCATCACACCAGTCACACCAGAGGTGAAGATTCCGCTAGGAGAACTTGTGGAGACACAGCCAAACTATCGCATAGGCTAAGGAGCCCAGATTCAAGGTGATCAGAAGTAAGGGTGTAGCATAGGGTCGCAGTTGGAGCAGAGGGATGCTGAACGCGCTGATGAATCTGGCAGCAGTCAGAGGGATGAACTGAGAGTGAAGGGGCCAGCAACGAGGCAGTGCAGTAATTTATTCGGGATGTGAGAGGGACTTGGCTCTGGGAAGTAACAGCTGAGGCTGAGCCCTGGGGACAAATCCAAGAGAGTGCAGAGAAAGGAAAGAGGTTATGGATGGCTGGGTAAAGAAGGAGGAGGGAGTGAATGGAAACTCTGGGGACCAGGACGGTGGTGGTGGCACCAAACACAAGAGCAATTTATGAAGCAATTTATGAGGCCCGTTTTGCACTTTTTTTTTTCAGATTTAATTTTGCAGCATTTATTACTGAGTTAGTCATATGTGGAATATTCTTTTTTAATTTCTAATTCTAAGACACATGGTTAAAATTAGGGTTCATAGTCTTGTTGGCTTTCGCTTGGTATAACTTTAAAATTTACAAGGTTGAGGAGGTGGAGCACACATGAAAATGTTACACAGTTGCCAGGCATGTCTTCATCTTACAGAACTGCAGACCAGGGCCGCGCACAGGCAAAACACGGGCCCAGCAAAGGCGACCAGCGCTTAGGCTTAAAGTGATTCCAGAACAACTGAAGTTTAAGTAAGACAGGTGAGAGGGACTTGGCTCTGGGAAGTGACAGCTGAGGCTGAGGCCTGGGGACAAACCCAAGAGAGTGCAGAGAAAGGAAAGAGGTTGTGGATGGCTGGGTAAAGAAGGAAGAGCGGGGTGAATGGAAACTCGGGACCAGGACGGTGGTTGTGGCACCAAACACAACTGTGGTCTTTGGCAGACCGTGTGATCGCTGCACCTGAGGCTGTTTGCTTTGCTTTGCTTTTTGGAGAGACAGAGTATGGGGGCGGGGGGGAGCTGCAGTGACTCCCATAGCAAATGGAAAGCTTCAGTGAACGCCAGGATGCCGAGAAAAGTACACCCTCCTCCCATGGTAAGGTAGATACAGGGAAGGTGTCGGGAGAGACCTCATGAAAAGCAGCGCGTGCAGATTTTAGGAGAGAGATGCCCCGATGTGACGTGAACGTGAACAGGAGGATCTGCCAGGAAGAAGAGGGAACAGAGAGAGAATGGCTAAGCCCACCCCAGCCATGGGCCGAGGGCAGGAGAGAAAGTCTTAGCATTTCAAAGTCATCTGGAGATCCCAGGTCGGAGGTTGGCACAATTGGCAGCAAATGGAAGCGGAAGCGACTGCCTGGCAGCAAGACTTTAGCCTTTGTCTCGTCAACTTCACTTCCCTCAGACCCCTGGGCATCCAGCCTCCTGAAAGAAAATGCCGCAGTTGCTGCCAGAGCAAGACGACAGGACTCTTCATGGTGAAGAGGTACAACAGAGCCCATGGAGACGCAGATAAGTTTGAAAGAACCACATTCAGCTTCTCTGCCATTGTGTTCCCAGAGCCAAGACTGTAGAATTCAACCATTCGCCCACTGTGGGCGCATAGGCACGGCTAGGCGAGAGTCGGAATTGAGGTGTGTGTCAGAGGTTCCTGGGAGTTCGGTCTTCTCTGCTTGTTCAGTAGCAGATTCTTCAGATGACAGTGGGGTTCGCCCTACTGAAATCAGGGGCTGTGCTCCTCCACCTTCTTGGCAACTGAGGTGTTGCTGGGATGACATTTTGGTCTGTGCACTATGAAAGGAAGCAATATGTGCCAGTTCAGGGATGTTTGCCAGCCTTGCCCCTCCTGCTCACGGAGGCATGCATGTGACTGCTGAGCTTGCCATCTCAGGTCAGTGAAAGCCACGTGTGGCCCAGCCAGGTGACGCATGCTTGCTGTCCTGGCACCCGGGAGGCCGAAGCAGGAAGATCAGGAGCATAAGACCAAACAAAGAGCTGGTAATACAGTTCAACTGATGGAGTGTCTTCCCAGCATGCATGAAGCCGTGGGTTTGATCCTCAGCACAGCACAAGTTGTGCATAGCAAATGCCTGCTTAGCCGGTGGAGACAGAAAAATTGGAAGTTTAAGATCATCCTTGGCTAAATAGCAAATTAGAATCTAGCCTGGGCTACATAAGATCCTGCCCCCTGAAAATAAAAATAAAATTAAAAAGGCAAAGCAAGACGGTAGGAACCTGATAGGAGTCCATACTAAACAGAGATGTTATTTACTGAAGAGTAGGATAAACCTCCGTCTTTGACAGAAGTCCCTGACAGTTACCTTTGTTTCTTTGAGAAAACTGGAACTCATTGAGATAGGGCAGGCTTGACCTAAACTGAATGGGCAGGGAGTTCCTTTGATGAAAAGATAATGTTGTCTCCAAATAATTATTAGGGTAAATCTGCCAGTGTGAGTGGACATGAGTTTTAGCGTAATGGTGAGAAAAATAATGAGACAACTCTCAGGTTAGGGCTTGGGCAGAGAGAGGCCACCATACCGAACACTGTACTTAGATGTGCACAAACGAAAAAGAGGGGTTACAGTCCTGAGTGGAAAGCGGGGCTGTGCATCGCAATCACCCGTCAACAATGGTCAGGAGCTGTCTGTTACAGAAATGAAAGCGAAGCAGTGTTGTGTCCAAAGACGCGGTCCGTGGGCAAGGACAAAAGCCATGGGGACCCTGGACAGTTTTTGCGGGCTGTGAAAATGCGGTGCCGTTCTTCCTAAGAAACTCCACTGTTAAGCTGGGGTCTTCGGCCAGAACCAAAGCTCCTGGATACCAAGACACCTTAAACACAAGCAAGCAAAGGGCACACCTCGCTCATCCGTGAAGCACTGTCTGATCAGGCAAGAGGCTCGTGTGCATGCGCTCTGCAGAGTTCATGGGTTTGGCATCGACTGTCAGATAGCAATTTATACAGGAACCGTTCTCAGAGGCACCGAGAGGCAACAGCAGTTACAACACACTGAAGTTCCACATTCCGGCAGAAAACTCAAAGGAAATAAGAACACACTATTATACACGCATTCAACTTGTTAAAAAGGACAGACGGAGTTAATGAGGACTCCAGGTTACCGTTTAAACATCACTGGAAGCCCAAGGGAAATGTTTGCCAAGGAGGAAAACGATCTGAATGATAACTAATAATTAAAAACAAACAATGCTTGCCTCTTTTAGAAGCACCTCAATTTTGTTTTATTTTGCACTATTTTTATTTGTGTGTGTGTGTGTGTGTGTGTGTTTGCTTCCCCCAGCTGTGGCCTCACACTTAGCCCTTTCTGATCTTCCAGCACCAAAATCCTCATCACTCACACCATCCTCCTCCCTCACTGGGATGGCATTCCAAAATCAAAAACCACCTACCTCCCTGGAGTAAGTCACAGATCCCAGTTCCCTAAACCTTCCTTCGGGAATTCTCAAGTCACCCGGGCATGGAGCAGAGGGCACTCTTGAGGCGGAAAAAGAAACTGCTCTTGTCTTTGCACACGAAGGGAACTGCCATGATAGCAGCCAGTGTGCTGAGATCTTTTGGTGGCTTGGGCATACTCTCTCTTTTCCTCTCTCTGCGATGCCCCCTTTCCACGTGGAAGCCACACAGCATGAATAGCAGAAAAGGCTTCTTCAGTCTGCCTCCAGAATCTCCAGTCTTCCCAATCTTGTGGATTTTCCTCTCTCTCCTGTGTGCGGACCACTGTATCTCTCCCACTCCCCTCCCCTCCTCCTCACCACCTTCTGCACAGCCTGCATGGATCCCTCTGGCAGCCTCTTGCTGCCTGGGTTTTCACAGGAACTCATACACTCATCATATCTCTTTCACAAAGTGTCCAGGAGGAGTGTGTGTGCGAGCACGTAACTCATTCTTCATGCTCACACACACTAGTCTCCGTGTTCCACCATTTCTCCATGGCTGGTCACGGGTCCAGCCCTTCAGGTCAAAATAAAAGGTCACAATGAGCGGAATGTGTAGAGGGATTAGGAGACCAGTGCTCAACATCTCTGAACTTCTGTGGGTGAGACCACAGGGCAAAACACACCTGAATCTTTCAGAGAACGTGCTTTCTTGAACTGTAAAACTGAAGTAAGAACATGACTTCTGGGCAGGCTCTTGATCCTGGAAGGGAGTGGGTTAAGCACCTCAGGGTCACTGCCTCTCTGGATAGGCATGGCTGAAGGAAGAGCTGGCCCAAGCCCATCTCCTAAGATCATTTCCCTGAGACACAGCGGTGAAACGTGTGAATTACAGATGTAGCAGTACTGAAACTTGCAGGGGTGGGGGTGGGGTGCAGAAAAAGGCAGGTCAGCATCCATCAAATTCCTTTGTCTTTCAAAGAACAACCCACACTGATTCAGTGAGCCTGTCTTTGTAAGGAATCCCAAGCCCAACAGCAGTGACCTGTTCATAGAACTCAGCAGGCAGGATCCTCCAGCCTTAAGGGGGCGCCTGAGTTCTGGGACCAGCATGAGGAGTTACTGTCCATGGAAGGGAGGGAGACGCTCTGAAGAAATATTGGATTTCTTGCCTGTCTAGTTATGTAAGGGGTAGAGACAGTACATCTTTCAAACATATGTGAGGTGTGATTCTATCGATGTGAAATTATGATATTTTTCCTTTCTTCTCTCCATTGCATCTCATATAACCATAGCCTAGACCAGGTACCCCTTCATAATTTCTAGAGCCTATTCTGTTTGACTCTATTCCACCATGATATGATTCTTATCAAAGCACACATCTCTTTCTTTCTCTCTCTTTTTTAATATTTATTTTATACTGAGACCTCACACAAAGGCTTTACTTTAGAACTATATTCTTGTCATATTTTTTACTTTTTATTTTAAGACAGGGTCTGACTAAGTTACCAAAGCTGACCTTGAACTTTCGATATGTTGCAGGATATTTGATCCCATTGTGAACCCCAAGACTGTGAACTGTAAAAACTTTTGATTCTAGAACTTTCTGTTTACTGTAAACAAGTACTTGTGGTGTGGCTCAGCCCTAGCACACACCTTTAATCCAAGAGTTTTCTGTAAACAGGATTAAATAAAGTTAACCTTAGGTCAAGAGGCAGAGCAAGCAACCAGCTGACAGAGAGTAAACAGAAAGGAGGGACATTGAGAGAAGGGTATTTAAGACAGCATGGAGAAGGAAAAAGAGCTTTTTTCTTCTAGAACATCAGCTGAGTAGGAAGATCAGCTGGGTGCTTTCTCTGATCTAGCAAATTTTCACCCAAGAATCTGGTTTCTAGGTCTTTCTTGGTAAAATCAAATGTTTGAGATTTTCTACCTTAAAACACTTTTGGCACTCTAACATGTGGCATGACCACGCAGACAGAGAAATCACTCCAGCTACAGACAAACTGAGAACCCATCAGATGTGGGAAGTCATCTGGGAAGTCCTCAAGGAGAGAGTTAAGGATAGGAAGTACCAGAAAAGAAGGCTTTATGATCTGTATAGTGCTACTGTAGATGGCTTGACAATATTAGCAGAAAATGAAAAGCTAAATGGCTTAACTAAAGTTGTCTCAATACTGATTACGATTATTATCATTTTGGTATTTTATATTTTATCCTTAATAGGCATAATGGTTTTCTGTACCTTCTCAAAGGGAAAATCTTTAGAGATACAGGAAAAAGAAAAATATGAAAAGTTGATTGATAAGATAGATAAAGACTTAGAAGGAAAATTAGAGAGACTTATAAATAAAAATAAGAAAAATTTTCAAACACAGATAGAGGAATTTAGACAAGAGCCTACCATGCCACTGCATAATGAAATTGAAAAAGAGTAGCCCAAGTTTGTTAGAAAACCAAACTTAGTTTATCCAGTTACTATATAAGACATACATTCAGTCCAAACTAACTTATAAAGACTAAAGTTTTCTTCTTAAGTGAAAAGGGTATTTTGTTGTTTGATATTAAAGATAGAGTTAAGGGAGTTAAAATGTTTTAAGTAAATTCAAAGGGTTACTACAATTCAAACTTATTTTCTGAATCTCTGGGGGTTGGAGTGATTTGGAGCTAAGATAAAATATTTGAGCAGGGTGGTAGTGACGACAGGTATCAGAATGGTGCTGAGAGATGGTGTGAAAAAAATCTATCAGACACTGAACATTCTAGAGAATCAAAGAGAAATCAGGACTGGGGGAGAGAAAAGTCTCCAACACCACCAACAACAAAAATAGTTCTAATGATTACTGGACATGCCTTACATTTAGTTCCAACGTCTTTTTTACATGGATGGATTTTATAAAGAACTCTTACGTAAGGTACCCATTTGTAAATTTTAAAGATGTTTTCTTTTTGACATGTTTTATAATTGATGCAACTCAAGGTCCTTTGTGTAAAATCAAAAAGAAAAGAGTCTTAAAAAAAATAAATGTAAAAGCTGCTTTTGAAAGACAGGCTGAAATTCAAAGTCAATGACCTTTGTAACCCTTAAACGTATATGTAATTTCAAAATAATTTTTAAAAATTTAAGTGGAAAGGTAATATTTTTTTCTATTGCCAAAAAAACATTTTGCCCTAGGAAAGGTATAACTCAATAAAAAAGAGATACCTCCAGATTCAGGGTTGAGGCCAGGTTTTGCTTTCATCTTTCCAGGAGAACAAGCATCCAATGAAGGAATCTAGAGGCCACTGCATACGTGAACCATCTGAAGACAAAGGACAACATATTAAAGAAAACAAGACAAGTATCCCAAGTGATCCAGCCTCACGACGGCCTCAACAGCTGTTGCCTCAAAAATCTGCATCCAGAACAACTTCAAAATGGCTAGCTAAGATGTTACAGTCTCACAAAATCATCTAGTCAGGACTTCAGTTAAACCCTGGACAACAAATGATACAGCTAGCTCTCAGACTTGGTCAATATTGCAATTTTCTTAGGGCCTCCAAAAGATTCTGTCACCTCCAAACAGAAGGAAGCAATTTTAAGAGAATGATGCCCCAGTCCCCAAAGGTGGGGTAGGTGGGTTTTGGTCATTTGATGGGTGATGAATGTTTGTGATAATTTTAGGAGGAGTAGTTGCAAGTTGTTAATGGTCTTAGTCACAAAGGAAACAAAATATAGGAGATTAAAATAATAGGAAAAAAGGGTAGATTAACAAATCTACTCTTAAAGATCTTTGTATATTGATACAGCATTAAGGTTATATTTTGTTTATAACATACTATTTATCAACTCTTTTAAAGATATTGTATCTATATAATTCTTAAAAATGCAATATGAAGTTCTAGTTCTTTTGAAAACTACTATCACAAATTATCACAAATTTAAGATAATTAAGAAATGCAACTTAAGTCAGTTAATGAAACGTCTGGTTTTGTTAGGTACAAGTTCAGTTAGTTACAGGTGCTTTCTAAGTTAATTAGATAGTAAGTAGCTAGAGACAATCAACATTTGCCTACTTAAATATACTGAGATAGACAGACAGCCTTCAAAAACCTCAGAAATCTATATGACATTTAAAGATGTTTTATTAATTTAAGACTTTTTTGACAATAAGATGTGTCAGGCCTGGCATTACTCCCATACTACTTCAAAGAAGATGATGAGTATCAAATAACTTCCTTATAGAGTTTGCTTCAAATGTGGCAAGCTGCCACTGGATAAGAAATTGTCCTTGCTTCAACTGCTAACAGTATGCTGTCCAAGCTGTGGACAAGCAGGATACAAGGAAAGCTGACTGATGAGCTCAGACAGGACAAGGTAGAGAAGTCGTTCATAATTCCTGCTTCACAGAAAAATCTGTCAGATATTCTGGGCCAGTAGTCCAAAGAGATGGATGTTCCAGCATTACAGAGGAATCTTGGGTGACTGTCCAGGTGGCCAACAGTCTCTGTCATTCCTGTAGTTTTGGAAGCTGCTTGCCCTGCACTTCCTGTTTATTCAGATAATATTTATCCATCTCAGGTTACTGATGGGGTTGAAGACTAAATAGTTACAAGTCTCACAATGAACCTTAAGTAGTTTAGGATTTAAGAAAATGTTTTAAGGTCTAAAAAAATGTTTTTAGGTTGATAAATGCAAGTTATGAGAGACAGTGATTTAGGTACAGAACTTTGGACTCACCAAGACAGGATAGATAGTAGAGTACTTTCTCCAAAGTTGCCAAATACTAATGGACTAAACATTGTTAATATAATTCTTACCAGGTAGTATATACTTTATTGATGTTAGAGAAACAGTCTTTTATTTAGATAAAAAGGGGGAAATGTTGCAAGATATTTGATCCCATTGTGAACCCCAAGACTGTGAACTATAAAAACCTGTTTCTAATTGTGGTATGGCTCAGTCTTTGATTCTAGAGCTTTCTGTTTACTGTAAACAAGTATTTGTGGTATGGCTCAGCCCTAGCACACACCTTTAATCCAAGAGTTTTCTGTAAACAGGATTAAATAAAGTTAAAGAGGCAGAGCAAGCAACCAGCTGACAGAGAATAAACAGAAAAGAGAGACATTGAGAAGAACATTTAAGACAAGTGGAGAAAGAAAGGGAACTTTTTTCTTCTAGGATGTCGGCTGCATAGGAAGGTCGGCTGGGTGCTTTTTCTGCCTTTCTGAGCTAACAGGTTTTTACCCCAGTATCTGGCTCCTGAGTCTTTATTGTTAAAATTTAACCTTTGGGGTTTTCTTTCACTATAACAACACTCTTACTTTAACATTCCGAGTAGCTGAGGTTACAGGCCTGTGCCACCAGGCCTGGCTTCCAAGGGTATCTATTCTTAAGATAGATATTTATGATCCAGTCTGGGCTAGAAAGTTGCAAGGCCACTGAAGAATTTTGTCACTTTAATGTATGTGATTCAATAGTTGGTAAATCAATTCACACCGATTAAACCCACAAAAGGCTGACTCATTACTTAAAAAAAAAAAAAAAAAACAATGTGCTAAACTACAGAGAACAATAGAATAGCCTGGAGAAGTAAGGACATGTGTTTGAACAGGACACTGTGTTTGGGGTAGGTCCACCTAGAAGCCAAACATAGCATGACCTTGCTCAACAGTCAACGCAAAGCTGTTTGTGTGCTCATCTCCATCACTACTGTTCTTGAAAATCACAAGGCCTGTGTTTGGAAGGAGACATTCTTCTCCCTTAGGAGCCAGAGGCATAGCCGTGAACTCTTACACATAAATTCTCACTTACCCCATTGTCAGCAATAGACCCTCTTCTTCTATTTGTGCTTATCACTGTGCTCAGAACAGTCAAACTTACAGGTCATTTGTCAGTTTTATTTTAGTGGGTAGTCTTCATTATATCAAATGAATGTGAGCTTTGTACCCATACACCTAAGAGATAAAAGCCATCGTGAGCACCTAGCTGAGTGGTTCCCAAACAGAATCCCGTAAATAAAGTCCAGGGGCTGTGGGATTAGAGAATAGAGGCCTTAGAAGGAGGCAGAGCAGACAGGCTCCAGCTGGCTTCCCTCTTGTTTTGTTTTTATGATTTTGGGGTCATTTGTTTGGGGGAATTTTGTTCTCTTTTTTTCTCTTTGTTTGTTTGTTTACCATAATCTGTAATTTGTTCTTTGAGGATTTCCTACATGTATCAGTGTATTTTTATCATATTAGCCTCTACTCTCCCTCCCCAGTTCCCCCTTCTGTAGACCCTCAGCTTCATGTTCTCTCTCTTTTATGCTTAATTATGTTTAATTAATGTTATCCATTTCACATGAGTGTGGAGCCATCTGCTGGGGCATGGTCACCCTAACGATGACCACACCCCTAAAACAAACAAACAAAAATCCCAACTGTCTCCCTGACCCCTGCCTCCAGCAACCAGCAACTGTCCACTGCTCCTCTCCCCTAAGAGTGGGGTATTCATGTATCCTCTGTCCCTGTCTCTGCTGGAATGCTGACCACCTTGACCGTGCGCAGGTGGTCACAGCTGCTGGGAGGTTATGAGTGCAGTGGTCCCTTCTAGGAACTTTGGCTTTACTAGACTTGCAAAATCATTCCTAGACTTACAATTTCTAATGCAGAGTAACAGGAAAAAGTTGATGTTTAAAGAACCAATTCAAAATATTTGAAAATTTTCTTTTACTTAAAAATTTAAGAGTGAGAGCAATAAGCCCATTTATGAAATAAGAGCATTTTCCCAGTGTGTGTGTGTGTGTGTGTGTGTGTGTGTGTGTGTGTGTGAGAGAGAGAGAGAGAGAGAGAGAGAGAGAGAGAGAGAACAGTAATATAGGTGGAAAGAAGTTGGTAACTTACAGGGAAAGTACACAGAACATGCCCAGGGGAGAGGAGGGTCAGAAATTATCCAAGACCCACTCATCTCTTTATCCCATCCAGAAAATGAGCTGGAGGCTAACAATGGACCAGGCACATGGTTTTGATCAGACAGCCATGTCCCCGTCCCTCCTGGAATCACACGTTTGTGGAAGGGGACACAAATGGGTAAAATACTAATATGCTCTGGACATATCTGGGGAATGAATCATCTGTAGGATTCCCATTGTTTCCCTTCTCAAGACATCTCTGCCCTGTACCATCCATCTGTTGGCATTTTAAAGACCCTGTCTTAGCTAGGGCTTCTATTTCTGGGATAAAATACCAGGAGTAAAAACAGCTTGGGGAAGAAAGGGTTTCTTTCGCCTTGCAGTTTATAAGTCCATCACTGAGGGAGCCAGGACAGGAACTGATGCAGAGGCAAGAGAGAAGCGCTGCTTTACCACTTGTTCTCCACGGCTTGCTCAGCCTGTTTTCTTATAACTCAGGACCACCTGCCCAGGAACGGCACCATCCACATGGACACAGCCCACAACAACCGTCAATCAAGAAAATGCCCCATGGACTTGCCTCCAGGTCAGTCCTAAGGAGACATTTTCTTGACTACAATTCCTTCTACCCAGATGACCGCATTTTCTGTCAAGTCGTGGCTTTTTTTCTTTATGGAAAACATCTCCAACTAGCCAGCACAGACCCAATCACAGCGGAGTGACTGAAGAAGGCAGAGCTAGAAGTAATAAGCCCCCCGGGAAGGTTTAGTGGTTACCCAGGAGAAATACGATGGGTTGCAGGACCACCTCTCCGTCGCTCTAGAAGTCCTGTCATGTACTGTGTCTGGCTCTCCAGGGTGAAAAGTGGAGGCATGTGTCTGTTGCCTGTTACTCCATCAGGGTGGAAGGCAGAAGCCCTGCTAAGCAGGGCAGAGCAGCTGGTGCCGGTGCTGCCAAGAGTTCGAGAATAAGCTACACATTCAAAGTGCCCACTAGGTCAGGGAGATGGAAGTCATTGGTGAGCCTGTTAAAAGTAGTTTTGGTAGGTGGGTGAGGGGAGGTTGAGCCAGAGTGAGGGAAAGACTGTATGGCGAGCACAGTTGGGGTAGAATAAAAAAGAAGAGTAAGGCTGGAGAGATATCGTAAGTTATAGGAGATTTTATGTATATCTTTATTTTTACATATGTTTACTCTCCACGTTTCTCTTTCTCTCTCTCTCTCTCTCTCTCTCTCTCTCTGTGCATGTAGGAATATAGCTGCACACATGCTACAGTGCACACATGGAAGTCAAAGGGCAACTGACGGGATTCAGTTCCTTCCTTCCACACTGAGGGTCCTGGGGACAGAACTTAAGTCACCAAAGTTGGGGGTTAGGGAAGGCCCAGACCATTGTGGGTGGTGCCATCCCTGGGCTGCTGGTCCTGCGTTCTATAAAAAAGCAGGCAGAGCAAGCCATGAAAGCAAGCCAGTAAGCAGCATGTTTCCCTCGGCCTCTGCACCAGCTCCTGCCTCCAGCTTCCTGCCCTGCCTGAGTTCCTGTCCCGACTTCCTTCAGTGAAGAACTACAATGTGGAAGTGTGAGCCATTACACCTCCTCCTCGACTTGCTTTTCGGTCATGGTGTTTCATTGCAACAAAGGAAGCCCTAGCTAAGACAGTGGCAAACTTTATCTGCTGAGCCACCGCGGTGACCCTTTATACACAGCACTAAGCTGTGTGGTGCAGATGCGCAGCGAAGCTGAGAAGCCAGAAGCCACTTTCTAGTGAGTCTGTTAGCCTTAGCAGCTCCCTCAGTCATGACCGCAATCATGGAGACATTGACACTTCTCCCTGCGGACAGTTAGGCCTGTGGTGACATGGGTAGTGTACAGGAGAGTCAGTTTAGAGCCAGACCACCTCATACGCTTGGCCTCTTCTGCACACAAGCACTCGCCCATCCGCTCCTCTACCGTGGTATGATGCAGCTAATGGTCCCTCTGTGGAGGCTTCCACTGTGTTGCTTGGATTTCCTGCCTACTGGAACCAGCCAGTCAAACCTCTTTTCTATTTGTGAAGTTAATGTTTTAGATTAGCATATCGAGTAATGTGTTTGATTATGGCATTTTCTACATGTGTGTCATTACAGTTTGCTCACATTCATTCTCCTCTCCCTACTGACCCACCTTTTCTCTACATGCAACCAGTGTCTGTTATTCTGTTATAGCAACATATAGATCAACACAGGATACGTAGTGCAAGTGAAAATGAAACTTATCTCATGAAACCTACCCCCAAAAGGAAGCAAACATCTCTCTTTAATTACACTTACATCTGAAAATGCTTCCTCTAGACCTTCATAATTGTCTCCAGAATAAAAATAAACACAACAAAAATAAAATTACTATTAATAATATTTTAGAAATAAGGAATGTGATATTTTTCCAAATTAATCAGAAGCGATAAATAGTGTAAATCCAATAGCTTCTTTCATTATTCTAGAGCAAAGGGTAATTGCTATCTTTTACATCTGAAATCTAATCTCATTTATCAAAATCACATTAACTTGGAAATTGAAACATAGTTATTTCTATAATTTCCATAACATGTTGACACAGCGTTATTATGTCAGTTCTCATCATTAGTCCAGGGATGGAGTCATCTCCCAGGAAGTGTAAAACACAGTCCAGGGATGGAGTCATCTCCCAAGAAGTGTGAAACAGTGAAACAGTCCAGGGATGGAGTCATCTCCCAGGAAATCTACAACAGTGAAATACAGAGTGGGAAGCCATAGGTTCATCATTCAACTTAAGGTTCATTAAGATTAATAGTCCCTATCAACACACTGGTGTCAAGGAATTCTGCTAAGAAGCATTTTTTGTGGCAAGGCGTGTGCTTGGAATATTATAATATTATAATATATTATATATTATATGATTATATATGGGTGAGATCAAGAGTTGGCTAAGAGGGAACACATCCCTTAGAAGAAGAAACTTGCATAGTTCGGGACAGGTTGGTTAGAAAGGTTAGACTCATGGGAGGGAGAACTTAGAGCCACACTGTGAAAGCGCCCAGTCCTCATTTCACAGATGACATCAGAACTCACAGAAATTACCTGACGTGCTCGAGCTTCTGAACTCGGTTTAACAAGCCGTCCCCACATGACCCCTCACTCTTTTGTGTTCTCAATGTGTTTTTCTTCCTTTGCCTTCTCCAGCAGAAAGAGTTGTTTCCAAATTCTGAGGGGGTATTTTTTAAAGCTTTTCTTAAAGCATGTGGGTGTGCGTGGTGTGGTATGTGGGTGTGGTGTGGTGTTTGGATGTGGTGTGCTGTGGTGTAGTGTGTGTGTGTGTGTGTGTGTGTGTGTGTGTGTGTGTGTGTGTGTGAATACAGGTGCCTATGGAGGCCAAAGGCATCAGCTCCTCCGAAGCAGGAGTTACAGGTGGTTGTGATCTGCCCAGTGGACGTTTTTGGGAACTGAACTCATCTCTGAGGATTTTTTTTTTTTTTTT
>NW_026596069.1:23842216-23846965 GCF_907164565.1 Psammomys obesus
GGGGGGGGTGGTGTACAGGCTTCATGAAAATACTCTGCCATTAGATATAATAGGTGTCAGAGAGTTGAGTATCTGCAAGTAGCCTCAGACTGACCTGCCTCTAGTACCATTTGTTTAGTGACATACTTCTATACTGCCTGGAACACCCACTGGCTAACTACAGTGGGATTTTCACTTCTGGCCAGTGGGCACCAGAGTTTTAACCATTCTAGATGTTACATGTGAAGTTACTTCAAAGACGGTGTCTTGGCCAGAGCGGAGGGTGCCATCTTCCATAGCCCTCCAGGATTCCCCTATGGCTTCTCTCAGCCACTACCTAATTTCTCAACTTACTCTATAAATGTTTCTCTTTTCCTAGCAGCCTTCCTCTGGGTCAAAATCTTGCCAGATTCAATTTATCTTCTTAGAGGCAGTCACAAGAGCCAGCAGAGAAATGTTAGTGGGGTGGAAAGGAGTTCATTTCGAAGCGTTCACTCTACTCAAATCCTATCTTCCCCTTGAAACAAAGTTGAAGCACAGGGAGATTAGGGAAGGTTCCAGAGGCATCATGCAACACAAAATTCCATACTCAGCCCTGTGTATTCCGTCCAAGGTCTCTTCCTAGTTGAGGTCAGCCAAAGACTTCACTTACTCCTTGAGTCTATTCGAGCTTTCATTTAAATCCAGCAAATACTTACCGGGGCCTCCTACGTGTGCTAGGCACGAGCACTAACAGAAGTCACGGAGACCCAGGAATATTGGCCCCAACGACTAGAAGGCAGCTACCTCGCTGACTTAGGATCTGGCATTGTTCCCAAGCATTTGCTTGAGTGCAGTGAGCATGCAGCATGACGAAGGGGCAGGATCCCACCTGACTAAAGGGTGAAACTGTGGCTGACCAGCTCTGCAAATCTCCCCTGAGCACCTTCTTTGACTAGACTCTAGGCTACGGTTATGAGGGCCAGGACAGTGAAATGACAAAGGGTCAGAGGTGGGTCCACAGAGGTGACTATGGAAAAGGTCTGCTTCTCCAAAATGGAGCCAAGCAAATGGATGAGCTTTCCAGTGAGGAAAACTCTTTTGGCTACTGATCCAAAGCCAAGACAGGGAGCGGGGGGGGGGGGGGGGAGGGAGAGGTTGGGGGCCCATGTGAGTACAATGGGCCCCCCAGGATGAACTGGAAAGCTACTTCCTAATGGTGAGTTGCCCCCAACACCTTCAGAAAACAAACCTCTAGCCACTGTTTCTAAAGCCCTTCTTCTAGTGTCCAACATTTCTACAAAATGGATAATGCCCCATGCCTACAGAAACATTGCTTATGCTGATCCAAAATATTTGTGCACCATACCCATTTCAGGGGGAGGGGAGGTTAACGATTAATGTTGTTTATTCCAGCAGAGAACCAATCCAGAGCTTCTTGTCTTCTCTGTGGATGAGGGCAGAGGCCACGCCATTTGCCTCTCTCTCTCTCTGGGCCCACCTCGCTACAGACATTCCACTTCATTCCAAATCTCGAATACTGTGGCAACAAGGTGACTAAAGTCTTTCGGTGACTTTCCACTGTCAGCCCCGGTGCCCTGCTCCTTCATGCCCAAAATAACCTTTCACAATCTTGTCCTTTCCCACCCTTCCAACCTCACGTGTGGCCACTTACCACGCCCTTCTTGCTGTTCCTCGGATGTACCCTTCCCAACCATTCCTCCTTCCCCCCTCGAACATTCTCTCCTCTGTGTAGGACATTGTTCCCCTACTGTTTCAATGGGCAGCTTTGACCCTCAAGAGCGGGTTCAAATCCCCCTTCTGGTTTTAAGCCTTCAATAACTGAATCAGATGAATGCCTTAAGGCTGAGAAAGTAGCTCGATGGGTAGAGTATTTTTCTAATGTGCAGGTCCAGCCCCAGGTCCAGCTCCCAGGTCCCCACCTATAACCTCAGCATTCTGGAGGCAGAGTCAGGGTGAACAGAAGAAGTTCAAAGCCAGCTTAAGCTATATAGAGTAGGTCTGAGGCTAACCTAGGATGTGTATAGCATTTCCTAACAAACATTTATCCATTTAAATGAACACCTGAGGTTTCTAGGGTAGTCACAGGGGTATGCAGCTAGTTCCACAGCTCACGGGAAGTGTTTCAGCCTCCCTAGGATTCTACTCCATCAGTCATTCCTCTTCCTCCTACCCCAGACCTGAGAAAATCCTTGTCTACTTTCTGTCTCAGAATGCTTGCCTCCCATGAATAGCACAGATGGATGGGATCTTACTGCTGTTCTGGTAGCTGCCTTACTCTACTGTGATGTTTTGGGGGTTTATCTGTGTACATATGCTAGACCTTATTTTAAATTGCTGAAAAGTATTGTGCCTACCCATTAGTCTATGGGAACATGGGCTGTTTCTCCTGGGGGCTGTTAGGAGCTGTGTTGCTGGAAGCATCATATTTGTTTTTGACTAAGAAAAAAGAGCCAGGTGTGGTACCACATAACTGTGAAAGCATCAGTTCAGAGGCTGAGGTAAGAGGGCTGGGAGTTCAAAGCTAGCCTGGGATAAATGAAACCGCCTATTGAAAGAAAATCAGCTAAGGAGAAGAGTCTTGGCAATGGGCCCAGAAGACAGAGACAAATAGGAGGAGAACACTCCCAAAGTCAAGTTGCTAAGTAAACACCACAAGCACCACCTCAGTGTCCACACACACTTGTCCCCATGAACTTTCAGAAGCATGATCTCATTTGAAAGAGAGAGGCTGGAGGGACAGGCTGCTCTGGAGTCTAAGCGAAGAGCCCAGCAGAATACGTGTTCCACAGAAGAGCCTCAATAGGTGGATTGGTTGATCTTGACTGCCAACTCGTTGGGGTTTAGATCACCACGGAAACATACCTCTGGGTAGCTATGAAGTTGTTTACAGAGAAGTTTAACTGGACAGGAATGACCCACCTGACTGTGGGTGATGTCCTTCTTGCCCTGGAAGAAAGCTGCAGGCTGCCAGCATTCGCCTCTTCTCTTCCTGACTGTGGACACAGCACAAACAGCTGCCTCATACTCGGGCTGACAGGCCTTCTCCCGCTATGATGGACCGTATCCTCGGGCTCCGAGCAAAAGGAATTCTTCCTTCTTTCTGTTGATTTTGTGAGAGATGTGTTATGACAATGGCAAAGGTGACTAATACAGCAATGACTTTTCCCTGCAGTGAACACTTGGCTCCTACCACAGCCACCCAGCAGGAAGAGGCAGGACTGGCTGTGGGGTCCCGGCTCCTCTCTCTGCCTTCCACCATGTTGGCATCTGCTCCTGGGGCCCTGACATCTACAGTATTCTAACCCGATGTTTTAAAGCCCCCAAAGGCACAGGCACCAGTGTACCATAGTTTGAGTTTGACTTCAGTGCCCCACTGGAAGCCAGCAGGATGGCTTATCTGAAGCTGAAGGCACAGGACTCTCACACAGACACTAAAGACCTAGTGTCCAACACAGCACTGGTTGAAGGATCTGTCTGTCTTAATTCCCCTCTGGACCACGTTGACACAGAAACACTCCCTCGAGCTTGTCTCCAGAGTGGCTCAGGGTTCACCACATGGAGTCTGTCTCCTCCCCTCCAGCTGATTACACATGCCAGAGCACATTAAAGGAAAGGAACACACGCTGCCTCGTGCTATTTAGAGACCCCGATAGGCCGCCTGACCCCGGGTGCCGAGAACACGGGATGATGGTGCTGGCTGGATATGCTCTGTCACCGCAGACAACTCACACAGACCCTAAAATAACTGATTAGGAGGTGGATGCCGTTTCTAAGAGTACAGCCTGTTCTACTGCGGGTGCCAGTGGGTGACCTCACCTTGTTCCCGTCACAAAGAGATGCTTTTCTGGCCTGCCAGTTCCCAACACCTACTTCACTAACTGGTCCTACATTTGCCTGGGCCAGGGCTACCATCCAGGTAAAAGGTGGGGGTTTCACCTCCCATCTAGAGGTAGGGAGACCCGAGAGTGCCTGTTCCAGAGAGGAGGCATCTCGAGGCAGTGGATAGGGGATGACATCGAGACCCCCCAAAGCCCTGGGTCGTGGCTTCCCTGGCACAGCTGAGGAGGAGGCTTGCTGCCAGGTGAGGATGGCAGCTCTCTTGTCCTCTGCAGAGGACAAGTGACAGGGGAGGGAGCAGCATCCAGAACCTTTGGCCTTATGCCAGGAATAAGGGGTCAAAGCGTGACCTCACAGGGAAGGGAGTAGCTTCCAGACCCTTTGGCCCTATGCCAGGAATAAGGGGTCAGAGTGTGACCTCGGCTTTCCACAAGCGGGGAATGTCTGTGACCAGAGGCCACCAACTACAAGCAGAGAAAGACCTCTGAGGTGCTGAGACTCTGGACTCCAGGCTCAGCCTACCTTGCTTTTAACCTGATCTCTGCCGTTTCTTAGCAGTGTTCCTTACGTGGTCTATGTAAAGACAGGGCATCGTTTTTGCCTACTGTTTGAAACTATTAAGAATTAAGTGCATTAATATCAACAGCGTAAGCCACTTAAGTACCGGACATAAAATAAGTAATGCAAAGCGATCTTTTTATGTACAACAGGGTCTTGTGTTTGCCAAGCTGGCCTTGAACTTGCCGTGGAGATGTGATCTTGAATCTCTGATCCTCCTGTCTTCATCTCTGAACACTGGGACTACAGAAGTGCAGCAACAAGCTCTGTTTATTCAAGCCTAAGGCTTCCTACATGCTCTACCCAGTTTGTGTCCACATCCGCACCTCCTCTACATGCTAGGCGGGTACCCTACCCAATCTGTGTCCACAT
>NW_026596069.1:23846975-23887308 GCF_907164565.1 Psammomys obesus
CTAGGCGGGTACCCTACCCAATCTGTGTCCACATCCACGCCTCCTCTGGAAAGACTCTTCTAGCCGGCGCACACTGCTCTCTTCCTGAGTTGGTGTTAAGTCTCAGGTCTCAGCCATCCTAAATCTCATCGTGTGTCACCAAATCAGTAAATAAATCAACATAGTCAGGAACCTATTAATATTTATAATAAAGGAAAAATTTATGAAGATTTATTATTTTTCATTATGTGATATCCGCATGTGTGTAAGTGCCCAAGGAAGCCAGAAGCATTGGAGCCCCGTGGTGCTGGAGTTACAGACACTTGTGAACTGCCTGGCATAGGTGCCAGGCACCAAACTCGGGTCCACTGCACTGATGCTCCACAATCCTAACCTCTGAGCTGTTCTCCAGTGCTGACGATCATTTCAGACAGACAAGAGGTGTGGAGTGTAGCTCAATGTTGGAAGGTGTGCTCAGTGTGTGGGAAAGTGTGTGTGCTTGCTCAGTCTCCAGCATTGAAAACAAAACAACAACAACGAAAGTAAAATAAAAACTCAAACCAAGTGTGCTGGCACAGGCTGGCAATTCTATATTCCCAGTATTCAGGGGCCTGAAGCAGAAGAATCGTGAGTTCAAGACTACACTGGGCTAAAGCACAAGATACTTGCTACAAAACAAACAAACAAACAAACAAACAAACAACAACAACAAAAAAAAAAAAAAACTGGATAATAAAATCAATGTAGACCCCGACTGCAAACACGTGTTATGGCTAAGACAGCTTCACCTCTCCTTCTCTGCCAATGGAGGATGTCTGTGGTTTGGGCTTCTTCTAAAGGGAATGGTAGGGAAAGAGTAACAGGATCCTTTTCTCAACTCCTACGTATTTCAAACTAACCTGATTTTACCTTTTGTTGACAGCGAGAGGTGGGAGTATTAAATAGTGTCACTCATGGAGCTGTGTGGAGAGAGTTACTTAGAAAGAATGAGAGAGTGAGACATAGAAAGAAAGAGAGAAGGAAAGAAAAAAGAAGAAAGGAAGGAAGGAAAGAAGGAAGGAAGGAAGGAAGGAAGGAAGGAAGGAAGGAAGGAAGGAAGGAAGGAAGGAAGGAGAAAGAAACTAAATACATAAATAAATAAGCATGTAAGTAAATAAATGTAGTTTTATGATTAGGGTGATTCTCTGAGCCAACTTTCAATCCTGGGCTTCTAGACACACCTGTGAAAACAGACTCTCCTACCTGGCACTGCCAATGCCTGCAGCGTGAGTGGCTGTCGCCATCGCATGGAGTGTGGGAGGAAGAGGGGCAGGCAGGCCTCAGGGTTAGCATCCACCCACAGCTGGGGCCAGGATGGCTTCTCCAGGGCTGGAAGGTGAGCCTCAGACCAGCCGTGGCTCTGACTGAAGATGATACTTCCTACCCTCACCTTTTATTGCTTTTTATTTTATTTTTTTATGTGCCAAGCCACCTCTGAGCACTGCCTGGTACCTGCCATGGGGATTCCCCAGAAGGCGACTGCCACCACCGCAGCGTACACCTCTCCTTCCTTTCTGCCATGTTTAAAGCCGCATATTGACAGGAACAGGGCTGTGCGATTTCTCGGGAGGAGGCGACCAGGACTGTAAAGCCAAATGCACATTGGATAAAGTTGACTACAAGTCAGGGAATTAAAATGAGGAACATTATGTTTGAAAGATGAAGAATGAGTCAGGAGGAGGAGGAAGAGGAGGAGAGAGCACCTTAGGAGACCATAGGTGTAACCAGGCTAGCAAAGGAAATATTCGGTAGGATTTTTGTTTATTTGAACCCACAAATTTTAAAGGGTGGGCAGACAGTTCATTTATCCTTTCACACAATGAATACCTGTGTGCCACCTGTCATCATTAGGCTTTATTATTATCATTATTTTTTTTTACAGGATTTTACTATGTCATCCTGGCTGGTCTGGAACTCATTATGTAGATCAGGCTGGTATTGAACTCACTGTGATCCACCTGAAAAAAAACAAAAACAAAAAAAAAACAAAAAAAAAAAACAAAACAAAACAAAAAAAAACATATATTAGATGGATTTTAACTTGAGGTTAGAAGAGAATTTTCAGTAATTTCTGAAATGGCCATCACATACTCCTGCCATTTTGTCCTACTTATGAAAAACAACATTTTCTGCATTGACGCATCAGCTATCAATTAACTCTAAAAAACACTAAAGAAATCATACGTCTAGAGTGCCAAATGGTCATTTAAGGTTCAATGACGTATATAAAATTGGGCACGCTGGTTGCTTGCAGATGGCTCAGCATTTAAGAGTGCTATGTGATGGCTCACCACTACCCGGAGCTTCAGCCAGATCTGACACCTCCGCTGGCCTCCATGGGCAGCCACAAGGCACACAGACATGCATGCAGATAAAACACATACAATAAGAATAAATACATTTTTGAAAATAAATGAGAAACACGAGACTATGGCATTAGTGTGTAAACTTGCTTTCAACATCACTAAATGCTAGAATATGTACATCAGGGAATTCTGGTTTTGGTTTGTTTATTTGGTTTTTGACTTTTTGAGACAGATTTTCTCTGTAGTCCTGGCTGCCCTGGAACTCGCTCTGTAGACCAGACTGGCCTCGAACTCACAGATATCCTCCTGCTTCTGCCTCCCAAATGCACTACCCCTGCCTGGCCTCAAGGAATTAAAAAAAAAAAAATAACTTCTTTATGATTTATTAGCAGTAACTGTTTGTGTTTCACACCTGTCTTATGTACCTGGGTCGCATGAACATTGCTCAGGGGAAAGGGAGTCACGAGTGGAACAAGCCTGAGAGGCCCTGTTCTAAGTGAGAGTTGCTAACAGGAAGGGGGCCAACGGTCATAAACGCAGGGCTGCTGAGGAGAGCAAAGCAAGGAAGAGCGAATCTGGCCAGGTTCCGTCTAGAACAGGAAGAGAGCGCCCTTGTGATCATTTAAGACAGGTGCATTCTTCAACTGAAAGGTACTCAGCGACCATCAACCTGGTTGACACTTAGGGTATTGTTGCTATTTATTATATAAAAATCGTTCTTCTATTCAAGGATGCTCACCAAGCTAAAGGTCAACCTCGGGGTGCGGGGGACACTGTGCAGGACTCTCCCCCCTGGACTTGCCAACATCCATGATTTTCATTTGGGTTTGCCTTGCCGCTTGTCTTTTTGAAGAAGGGTTTGGTGTGTGGCCTCCACTGGCCTCCAGCTCACAGCCCTTCCACCCCAAGTTCTCTGAGATTCCAGGGTCAGTGAGCCTTTTCCAGGTTCACTGAAGAGGGACTAGGAGCCTGCAGGAAGTGAGTCACCAGCCACTTGGCTGTGTGGCTCAAGCTGAGAGAGAACGAGCGGCCACAAAACCCTGCACGCAGGAGCACGCCTCAGGCGCTTGGGACAAAGCATGGAGGCTTGTGGGTACCAGCAGAACAAGTGACAGGGAACCCCAAGGGGAAGGGATAGAAAGGAGACAGGCCCCATGTGGAGCCCCACAGGGCCATTCTTCATGCATGAAATCCAGAGTAAACCATAGGACTATACATGTGCTGGGACTAGAGATGTAAGTTTGAGCAAACACCTGGGTCAGCAACAATTACTCCAATAAAAGTGAGTAAGTCACACAATAAATACATTCAGGCTTCCGGGACAAAAACCCCTTGAAGATGTAAAACAAGATCAGCCCCGAGCTGAGAGTTGAGATAGCCCTAGGGACTCATCTCCTTCCGGACAGAAAGATGTTCTCTTTGCTCCCTACAGAGGGATGATGGCAGCTGGGCTCTAGGCAGAGGACAGAGAGGAGAGGGGGCAGAAGTCAGGGAGGAAACAGGCTGCAGCTCTTAGGAGCAAGACACTGTGGGTCCTGGAGCCAGGGAGGAACAGTGTAGAGATCTGAGATGCGGGGCCAAGTGGCTCAGACTCCAAAACTGGAGGCCCGGAGGTCATGCTGAGCAGATGTCAGGGGCCTTGAAAACTGTGCAAAGGCATTTTGAACTTCACAGCAAGAAAAGAGTAGGCAGATTGTGAGTGAGTGTGAGTGTGTATGAGAGAGACGGAGAGAGAGAAACCTTATGCCTATGCACAGTTTTAATGGAAAACTCCTGATAGGTGGACACGAGGTGACCTCACCAGGAAGTTTCTGCAGGAAATGTGGATGAGATACAAGTGGGCAGATGCAGGGCAGGGGTGAAGACACGCTCCCCAACCCGACCGTCTTCCATATACCAAGCATACGGCAACAATGGGGAAGGTGTAAAAACAGAGAACCCGAGAGCCACACTCTGTGGCACTGTGGTATGTGCTTGCAATGCCAGCCCGAGACCACACGGCTGACTACCCTACCTGGAGAGTTCCGAGTCCTGTCTCAACAAAAACCAAAATGGGCAGCTAAGATTGTCCCCCATCCTACACACATGCACAAACAAACATGCATACATGTACACACACATACATGCACACACAAGTTAACCATTCCTGCAGGTAGAGGCAGCCGTATTGTCAAGAGGTGGGCAGGTCTGAGACAGGAAGCTCCCTGTAAGGGCAGAGCTGAAGCCCTGCACCAGCCTCCATTGCTGGCAAGCTTCTCCCACTAAGCTGCACCCACAGGCCAGGGGCTCTGCTGCTGAACACAGGCCTGCCTCATGCTATTCCACAGAATCAGTGAGAGGTGTGGAAGAGGAGGGGAGAAAGGACTGTCCTCATCGCAGCCTGAGGGAAAAAAGGTCCAGGATGGAGTCCCCTCCTCAGGCAATGAGCTCTGTGACTGTGTCTCCCCAAACCCCAAATTTCAGAAAACCACTGGAGCTTGCTCCGACCTGGTATTCAGGGACTTGGGGACGGAGTTCCCAAAAGAACTAGAAGCCAGTTGGCAGCCTGTAGGCTCAGAGCTTGCAGCAAGCTCGACATCAGCCTGGACTACACAGAGAGTTTAAAACAACCAGAACAAAACCCAACAGAGAGCCAAGCTGGAGAGCATGCACCTCGGAGGCCTGTCTGGTGCACAGAGGCCCTGGGCTCCATCCTAGCACCACGCAAGGAACAAATACTTAATTTTAAAAGGAAAAGGAGCTAACCTTGGCCTACACACATACAAAGGAGGACAGAGCCTAACACCAGGGCTGGGTGGGCAGGTGAGTTGATAAAGGGTTTACTGTTGCATGAGGACTCGAGGGTCCCCAGCATGGAAACCCAGGCGTGGTAACACAACTCTAATTCTAGTTCTGGGAAGGCAGAGACAGGCAGCTCCCCGGGGTTCACTGGCCAACCAGCCTAGCCTAATAAAAACCCCAAGACCCAACGAATGACCTGGTCTTCAAACATAAGATGGATAGTTCCAGGAAAAAAACCTGAGGTTGACTTCTGACCTATTTTGTACTTTCACTTGGGTGTGCACACACACACACACACACACACACACATGCTTTCACAGGAAAAAGCAACAATAAAAATGAAATTTATGCCAAACTAAATTCATTTTCTAGGAAAATAAAAATATACTATAGAAAGATATAGATATGTTAGAGTGACCAAAATGGAATAATTTTCATTTTAAAAGCATAAGAATTAAGGTGGGTGTTGGTGGCACACGACTTTAATCCTAGCACTTGGGAGGCAGAGGCAGGCGGATCTCTGAGTCTGAGGCCAGCCTGGTCTACAGAGTGAGTTCTAGAATAGCCAGGGCTGCACTGTACAGGGAAACTCTGTCTCAAACACACACACACACACACACACGCCACATAAGATTTGATGAGACAAAACAGTAAGCAATGAACAAGTGTGTATATATCATTTAAATCTTAAAAATTAAAAGTACTGTCTAAAGTATAATAGCGGACAACTGGGGGCCAGATGGATGTCTCAGTGCGTGGTCATCAATGTGCTGTGTAACCCAGTGCTGTGGGCCAGCTTCTCAGACGGAAGTGTTGAGCTCCAAGTTTGCTGAGAGAAACGCTAGTTCCTCTGGGAGCTGTGCCGGGTCACATCACAGGCCATAGTTGCAATCATTCCTACTGATACAGAATAGATAGAGAATAGGGTTTGGTGATGCGCGCGTGCACACGCACGCACACACACACCCGGTGCTTAGGAGGCAGTGGCAGGAGGATCTCTGAGAGTTAGTTGCCAGCCTCGCGAACACAGAGTTCCAGGGCAGCCAGGACAACATAATAAGACCCTGTCGTAAAAAATAAAAAAGAGAGAGCAACAGAGGATAGACATAGACGTACAATGTCAGTCCCTGGCTACACGTACACGGGCACATACATACGGAATAAAGTTACAGGTTAGCGAGATAAACGGTAGCGTAAACAACCCAAGCGAAGAGGAATACCCGAGCAACGGACGGCCTGTCAGGGGTGGGCACCCTAAAGAGATCTCAGACCTCACGCCTTTCTTTTCCTTAGAACTGCTGCAAGCCACGTGACAACTAAAGGGGCCTTGTGTCTCTAGAGTCCTGCACCAAAAGTCAAAAAGACATTCATACAACAGTTGGTCAAACTGTTGATGACGACAGCTGGTCAGATCTGAGTAGAGGGCTGTAGCTGGCTGTTGGGTTTCGGCAATGCTGCTGTCAGCGTTCACTTAGTGACTGCGGAGAAATATATGTCAGATATACAGAACTTTAAATCCCCCCTCTCCCTCTCCTCTCGTGATTGAACCTAGAGCCACATTCCCCATTCTGCATTTCACTTTAAATAATGTGGGCAAACAAACTAATGAGAATCATTAAGGGTAGGAGAAGGCAGAATGCATAAGCGGTCCCTGATGTTTTATTACTGGAGAATTTGCCTCTGGAAATGTGAGAGGTTTCTTGCTTCTTGTTTGTTTGTTTGTTTTGTTTTGTTTTTAGAGACAGGGTGTTGTGGGCTATTGAATTTACTATTGATCTATCTTTTAGTTAGGCTGTGGTTATTCCTAAATCAGCTGGACACCCAAATTACCACCCAGAGACTAGCATTCATTTAATTAACCTAGAGCACAATGCTGGGCAATAGTTACTCCATCCTAAACCTTCAAGCCCGCATGGTTTTTTTCCATTCAGATTTCACCCATTATACTTGCTTTTAGTCATATCTTAGGTCTGGTTCATCCCTCCTAATTCCAAGTCCTACCCCGCTGATCTTTGCTCTCCTCCTCTCCCTGGTTTCCTTCTCTTCCCCTCTGGACCAGGATGTCCCACCCTATTCTCTCCATTACACAATACCGGCTGGATATTTAATTGACAATATAAAGAAAAATGGTGGCACCTTTACACAAACTTGAATCAGGTGATGCTTAGAATAAGCATTACAATGCAATGTCCAAATTGAAACCAGATAGTGGGGTAGAGAAATCAGCATTTGAATGAACAAGGCTACATTCCCAAGAATATTATACCAACAACAGGGTTTCTCTGTGTAGTCTTGGCTGTTCTGGACTCACTTTGTGGACCAGGCTGGCTTTGAACTCACAGAGATCTGCCTGCCTCTGCCTCCCAAGTGCTGGAGTGAAAGGTTTGTGCCATCACACCCGCACAAGCAGATTCCTGATAATACTTCTTAATCAGATTTTTAAAATTGGGGATAGCACTACCCCCAATTTTAAAGACCCAGCTATTCCACTACTGGGCATATACTCGAATGATGTCCTACCATTCAAGGACACTTGCTCAAATATGTTCATAGCAGCCAGAACCTGGAAACAACCTAAATATTCCTCAACCAAAGAATGGATACAGAAATTGTGGGTCATTTACACAATGGAATACTACTCAACTATTAAAAACAAGGAAATCATGAAATTTGCAGTAAAAGGAATGAACTAGAAAAGATCATCCTGAGTGCGGTAACTCAGACCCAGGAAGACACACACACATGGTATGTTCTCACTTATAAGTAGATATTAGAACTATAGTACAGGATAATAATACTACAATCCACAGACCTAAAGAAGCTAAACATTAAGGAGGATCCTGGGGAGGATGCTTAAATCTCATTCAGAATGGTAAACAGGATAGACACCAGAAGTGGAGGGAGGAAAGTAACAGGATGGGAGCCGACCACAGATGTCCTCTGAAAGTCTCTACCCAACAGGGGATAGAAGCAGATGCTAAGACTCACAGCCAAACTTTGGGCAGAGCACAGGGAGTCTTATGGAAGAAGGGATGGATAGAAGGACACAGAGGGCACAGGAGCTCCACAAAGAGACCAACAAAGCCAAAAAATCTGGGTCCAAGGGTCCTGCAGAGACTGATGCACCAACCAAGGACCATGCATGGAGAGGACCTAGACCCCCTGCTCAGATGTAGCCTACAGGCAGCTTGGTCTCCATATGGGGACGATAAATCCTCTGATCACTTCCCCCTGGGGAGGCAGCCTTCCCAGGCCACAGAGGAAGAGGATCCAGGCAGTCCTGATGAGACTTGCTAGGCTAGGGTCAGAAGGCAGGGGAGGAGGAGGACCCCCCCCTTTCAGTGGACTAGGGATGGGAGAGGGGGGAAGGTGGGACCAGGAGGAGATGAAGGAGGAGGTACAATCGGGATATAAATTATAAAAATTAAAAATAAATAAAACAATAATAAAGCGTCAAAATACATAAGAATCATGTGTAAGATGCAGAAACAGGTTCTTACTCCCCTTTGCCTTCAGAAACAACTGTGCCCATTCAGCTTCACTGCAGGACGTCAAAGGACGAAGGTTGCCGGTGAATTAGCAATGAACTGAGGAGGCGGTCTGACTACAGTTCCATAGGAGACTGTCCTAATGTTCGCTGATTCTTCACTTTGCTTATGTCCACACAACTTGCTGTATGGCTTCTCGCTGGAGACATTGTTTGTAGAATGTGTGTGTGTGTGTGTGTGTGTGTGTGTGTGTGTGTGTGTGTGTTAGAAATAAGAACAAAGTGAAACTCTGAAGCCAGCTATGGTGGTGGATAGCTGTAATCTCAGCATTCAAGAGAATAAGCCATAACTGTGATTCTGAGGCCAGCCTGGGTTACATTGAGAATTTGAGTCTACCTTGGGCTATGTAGTAAGATCCTATCTCAAACAGCAAACAAGGGGCTCTGCATTCGTTTTTCTCTGGAGTACTGGGAGAGAATGAAATGCACAGAGGTTATGGGCAGAACAGGGAGCTATCTCTCGTATGTAACACGTGAGATATGTTTAAGCGCTGGGGTCAATCGAACAACCGTATTATTGTCTTGTAGTCTGTCGTGGATGAGAAAACGGGGCTATCACATTCAGGGAGTGATATGGGTAAACTCGAGTGTTTCCTGAGGAAGTGACAGCAATGGCACAGCCTGGGAAATATGAACTGTTCCTCCACAGCCAGGAGGAACAGTTAGAGGAAGCGAAGGTGTTTATTCTAGCGAGACGGCTTCAAGGCAACACAGAGCTGCTTCCAAATATCTACGGCAATGGCGTGCAGGGAGGGGAGTGCGTTTACTCTGCATGGTTCAGACGGACAGACTAACCCTGGCTCATGGCATCCATAGGATGAATGACTGAGGGTTTAAAAAAAGAAAAAACAGCCGCTGGCTGAAGCTCACGGGTGTGTGCTAACATGTGATCCTGCAAACTGTGGGCTCTGGTTCCTAGCTTTTCACAAATACTGCAGCTTTGGAGCAGTAGTTCCTAAAACCATAAACACACAGAGACATACATATACATGCACACACACACACACACACTTATCACAAAACTATTCCAAATCTAAGATGCTTTCACATGTCTAAGATTACAATCACTTTGACTTGCCATGCTTACCACTGGGGATTAAAATGCCTACGTTTTCTCTAAGTTTCAGAAATGGGCCTCCTGTGGTCAATCCACACATAGGTGTATTTATGAACATCGAGGACACCAGAGACTGAGAGAGGCCAAAGGGTTATATTTGAAGAAACAATTATTCACTTGGAAAAGAATGGGTCTTTTTCAAGAATTACAACAATCAGGCTATAAACAAAATGTGTTGGGCCCCGTAATTTTTTCTTCCTAACTCATCTCTCAGGCCTGTCCGTCCTTATCACCACCATCATCACATACTCTGTGCACCTCAGCTCATCTCTGCTAGGCCTCAGAGAGGAAGTTATTTAAAGAAAGGAAACAGCTTGGGCAAGACACCAGCTGTACTCAGCCTCATATGATCTGAGCAGGGCCTGGAACCACCATCAAAGAAGAAAGCCTCCCACCATCGCCACACCCGGCCAGCTTTAGCCAAGGTGTACCAGTAGGCTCTCCAAAGGAGGCAAGTCCCTGATTGAGGAAGAAGAGATGGATGGTGTACTTACATCAAGAGGGTCTTTTTGCTTTCCTTCCCTCCTTTCTTCTTCCTTTCTTTTTCTGGTTCAACGGCAGTTTGAATCCAGACTTTAGCTGAGCCTCTCAGAGCAATGCTCAGAACAGACAACAGCACTAGGAGGCCCTGGACATGAGAACAGTTCTGTATCTCAATTGAGGTACTGCTTCTCTAAATCTACATTCGGGATGAGATAGCCTACAACTACACAGACAGACGGACATGCATGAGTACATGCCGAAGACAAAGACCCTGAACAAGCCTTTATCTTGGCTAACAGCTGTGTGCCAACTCCCGGTTTCCCATTTCTGACCTGTACTGAAGTGAAGTAAAAGCCAGCAAGATGGCTCACTGGGTAAAGACACTTGCCACCAACCCTGACCATCAGGTGTCATCCCCAAGACCTTTGAGGTAGGAGAGAACTGACTCCCAAAAGCTGCCCTCCGGCCACCACGTGCACCATGGCATGTGCCCCCCCCACACACATAAGTAACTGAAATGTAGTTTAAAGTTTATAGTTAGATAATATGGGTGAATCTGTGTAAAATTTAAAGAAGATTGTAGTGTTTATACAATTTCATATGAGTCCATAATTACTCTAAAGCGGCAGGAGGAGGAGTTTGTGGTGGTTGTTGTTTGAGTCTGGAACGTCTCCAGGGGCTCGTGTTTGAACACCCAGTCCTGGCCTACGGCAGTGCTGTGACAGCTGTGGAATCTTCAGGCCGTGGGCCTGGCTGGTGGAAGGAGCTCACTCCGCCGGCTCGAGGCTTCGACGGAGCCGACTCTCCTCCCTGCTCATGGCAGGAATGAGTGAATGTGCCAAGTCCTTACCACCACAAGCACTGACACCGGCTCCCAACCCTGATGGACTACAACGCCCTGAAGACATGGGCCAAAACAAACCCTCTCCTCTTGAGTTGTTTCTGTCTGATATTTCTTTGGCAACTTTCTTCAAACCTCTGGAAGTGAAGGGACCATCCCACAAGTGGGCCCTCTGTTTCCTGGATCATTGAGCCCCTCTCCATCTGTGTGGCTTCCTTTTTCTGATCATGGCTTCCCCAGTGCTAGCCTCTTCACCGCCATAAATGCATCTTTAATACTTGCCTATGTGCTGGGTATGGTGGTTCATACCTTTAATCACAGCACTTAGGAGGCAAAGGCAGAGGCAGTCAGATCTCTGGAAATTCAAGACCAGCCTGGTCTACATAGTGAGTTCCAGGCCAACCAAGGCTGCAAAGTGAGATCCTGTCTCAACATTAATAATAATAATAATAATAATAATAATAATAATAATAATTTAAAATGACAAAAACAAGATTTTGACCATCTATTGGCCTGGCCACCAGGACGCGTTGGCCTCCTGCTGTCTCTAGCACGCCTGTGCCTGGCCTCCTGGGACACTGTGCACACCAGCTGCTCCTCTCACTCTTGCTGAGATGAAACCACGTGATACAAGCGCTGCCTCCCGCTACCTTTCTTCCTCTGTCAAGTTGTCAGTGATCTTAGGATCCTGTCCCACCTTGACCTCTGGTGGAGCTAAGTCTTCCTCTTGGGTGCTCTGCTTGCTTCTCTTCCGTGGACTCTCAACACGCTGAATGCCTGCCACCATCCAACCAGAGCAGGAACCCAAAATTTACACTGAAACTATACTGAAACAAGAGTTATAGTGAGCCCCTCTACCAGGGCAATCAAGAGCAAACCGAAATCTGAAACTGGCCCCCCTCACGACCCTTCCTACTGACCAGCTGATGACCCCAGCTATTTTAAATGTCACTGTAGAAGAAGCTGACTGTGCAGTACTTTAGGGCCTGATCCCAGCCCCAGAAAGAAAGCCCAAAGCAGAGATTCTGCCTCCTCTCCGCACCCTCAAGAGGAGGAGAGTGCACACAGCAGCAGATATGAACCGAATCTACATTCAGCCTACCTGACCCAAAAGGCCGACTTCCTCACCACACCTGGCCTCCAAGCACCTACTTCACATCTGAAACCAAGAGGTAGGGTGGGTGGTAGAAAACCTGGGAGCCCAGCATTGGAGGAGACCAAAGGCAGCACGAGGGAGGGCATCTCCATGCGCTGTGAGGGTCGGACTCCTGAGCCGGATGGAGGAGAAAACAGCACTCGGCAGTCAGTCAAGGAAAGGGCTCCGCAGACCCAGGGCCAGCCACGGGCACAGATTTCCTCCATTAGCAGTGTGCTGTTACAACAAGGAAACAGCCCAGCAGAACAGGAGGGATCGAGGCTGGAATCTCGACGCATCCCGAACACCTGAGGCTACAAAAACAAGAAGCCCCCACACAAAGGAGAAGCAAAGACTGAAAGAGGAGAGCGGGCCGTGAGAGAGGCTCAGAGTGCATCGCTGAGTTGTCCAACCACACTCTAGGGATAGTCTGATCTAAACGACACTCCAGCAGAGCGCTAAGGATTCCAGCCCTTCCTTGTCCAAAGGGACAGAACAGATAGCAGCCAGGATACAGGGGTGTACTGCCAAATACAAAGCATCAGGGTCAGCAAATCCATGTTCCCACGGGTCCCCTGACCTAGAAGAGACCTGGAGGTAGCCTGCTCCTGGTACGCCAAACACCTAAGTCAAAGACTTCCTCAGGACGACATTCGACCTTTCCTCCCACACGAAATGAAAACTAAAAAAATAACCATCACGTCAAAGGCAACTGGACGACGTATTGTGGAGAGCCATTCGTGCGATCTTCAGGGGAAAATGGTATTGTTTTCTTAAAGGCCCGCGCACTGGCTGCTGGGAGCTCGGCCGAGGGCACACTGAGCTTGAAAAGCCTTGGACACTTTCCACTTCCTGCTCATCCTCCCATCACCCGGATGTGGATGGGGTGAGCAGGAGGAGAGACTTCCTGCAGCCTTGGCTGCGAGGCTGGGTGGCCTCACACTGGAAGGGGCTCTGTCCAATAGAGCAGGGCAGGGTAGAGGAAATCTTGCTTCCTCTTTTCAGTCACTCAAGAGGTGGGACAGAGGGATGTGTGGGAAGTCAGCTCATTGTTGATGCCGCAGCCCAGTTTCTTAAACCTCCCTTCTAATTACATTCAAGCCGAGAGTGAGGAGAGATGTTGAAAGGGAGGTTTTCTTAGTCTCAAGGACCTGTCATGAGCCATGGTCCCTGACAGCTGATAGTAGGGTAGGTGCTATCAGCCTCAAAACCAGAAACCGCGCACCCAGAGACCATTACCCCACCCCTGAGGTTACAGGCTAAGGGCACCCCTTGCACACTACGCTTTATGCACTGCCAAAAAACCATTGGGGAAAAAAGAAAGTCAAATTTGGGGAGCCTGTTCTCTGTAGCTCAAACAGGACCATTCAGCATGTTCGGGAGGGGCCTAGGGAAGGAAGGCATTTGGGAACCATTGTTCACATAGAAAAAAAACACTCACACTATAAACAGCATAAATGGCCTGGGTAATGTAGTTGCCCAAGATCCTGTTGAAAACTTTTACTCATTACTCTTGTTATTGTTATTATCGGAGACATTCCCTCCTACACATCCTTCCTTGCTCCTGGCAGGAGATGAGTCTTGATCAAAAGCAAAGAATATCCAATCTCCCCTTCCAATTACTAAGGACCAGAGGGAGAGCAGGCTGCCAAGGCTGCTTTCTGCCATTAGTAATGATGGGAATCTTGACAGGCATTAGCTAAGCTGAATAACTTCCTCCAAACAGCAACTCCTCAAAAGAGCCGCAAAGAGCAACTGAGGAACATTTTCCAGGGAGCAGACACTGGGGACATGGTTTCTGTTAAACCCACAGAAACAGAAAACACCAAATCTAGTCAGATAGTCTGAAGTTCTCAGGTAAGAAATTACTGTAGAGATGCCTTGGCATGTGTGGAGGTTATTCAAAAGCAAACTTTGTGCTTCTTCTCAATAAATCAGACACTCTTAATTTGCCAGAAAAATTAATCCCCCAAGGCTCAGGTCCAAGTGCCACATGCTCAGTGAACCCGGGCTCTCCAATAAGCACCATCTTCTTTTCTTTGCTACCAACTCACACCTTACCCATTTGCACGCATGCTGCCTTTAGAGTTCAATGAAATTAAATGCTAAGCCTGCCCCTTGGGGGGCTTGAAGCCTTAAGCGGTTTTCTAAACCAATCTGAAGTTCAGTATTTTTATTTTTTAAAAGAGACACAATGATATGGATTTTTTTCAGCAAATATTTATGTATTATCCCCAAATTTAAGTGCCAAAGACACAGCACAGCTGGGAACGGCTCACTTGGTTCGGTGCTTGCCCAGAGTGCAGGAAGCCCTGGGTTTGAGCCCAGTGTGTTATAAAACTGGGCAGGATGGGGATACATCATCCATGGAAGCAGGAAGATCAGAAGGGCAGGCCTCTTTGGGAGGGACCAGTCTGGAATACATGAGGCCCTATCTCAAAAACCTAAAAGTTATTCAATGCAGGGAAGCAGTTTACATTTAGAGGAATTCATCTAAGAGGAAATAAGACATACAGAAGGTTCAATCTGCCACACTGTAGGTATTAAACAAATACTTACTTACTGTATCATCAAACCATGATAACTAGCTGAATGAAGGATGCCAGTAGCGGGGCCACCTTTAGTAAGGTCAAATCATGGTCTCACCACTGCTTTGGGAAGCATCCTACCACAGTGGGCTTTTTTTTTTTTTTTCTTCTCCAGACCTGCTCTATTTTGCAAATTGAGGTCCATTTACTTTCAATTCACCAGTCAAAATGTGTCACGGTTTCAAATATATTTAGAAATATGTGTCATTTAAAAAAATTCACTCCAAATGTGTTAATAGCACAGTCTTCCTTTAGCACTGATAAAGACTGTCACCAACCAAGAAAGGACCTGCAGTTCAAAGCACACTTTTTAAAGGATGCACTGTAATTCACTCCCAGATTTAAAAAAGATTGCGATCTTAGATTTAAATTTTAAAATCATACCCAAAGGTAGGAGAAGAATGCTCACAGCTCACAGCTTATTCTTCTGATTGCTAGAAATTAACACTTTCAAAGCCTAGAGAAATGACAATGAGATTTCTGGTGTGGGATTTTCTGTGGTGAATGTTGGAGAAGATATTAGAAGCTCCTTCTGGCATCCCACCCGGGTGAAGGGAAAACCTGGGGCATTTGATCTTCACGAAGGCCCTTCTACTTCTTTACCTTGGAACCCTGATTTCTATTATAGAGACCCTTCATCATCACCAAGTCTTCACCAAAGAATCAGTGAGGATGTGGAGAGCTGCCTTCTTTTCCTCCTGGTGCCAACTCCCATTTGGAGGAGAGTCACAGGGAATTGTTTGTGCAGGGAGCGGCCCTGCCTTCCCTTTCAGCCCTTGCCCACGCCCCCTCGCCTCTGATCTTCACCACCTAATTCCCAGCAGCTGGCTGTGTTGCGGCAACAAGTGGGAACTCTTTCTTAATGCAGCACAGAGGTGTCTGTAGGCAGCCAGCGATGGGCACCGCTGGCCACAGCTGGTTAGATGTGGTTTTCCAGACTTGTTTGTGCCCCTGTGTGACTAATACTTACCTACTAGTTGGCTGGGACGGGACCTCTCTCCTACTCATCTGGCACTTGGAAGACAATCAACCGGCTTCCCAAACCCTGCCAAACTCATTCGCAGGCAAGGTGGAGAGTCTGGATGGAAATGTATAGAAGGGGCCCGAAGAAGAAGGAGTATCTGAAGCAAGCCCTAAAAGCACCAGGGCATGTTCTCAAGGCTTACCCCCTCAGCTCGCTGGGAGAGGTCAGAGTGGTCCATGAGTGGTCCCTTTTTGCAGGGACTGGATGGGAGAGCCTCCAGGCTCCCAACTTGTTGAACAAGCCTTTATTTGTAAAGTGATGCAGTATTCACTTAAAGTGGAAATTAGTCAAGACCTATGTTCATCTGGACTGATATGCAACACAAGGCGAGCTCTGAAACTGAACTCATAAATACATGCCAAGTGAGTAAGTGAGTGGATAAGAGGTTGTACTGATAAGACCAGGGACAGCGGAGGCAAAGAGTCGCTGTATTCTAGGAATTCAGACATGTTCCCTCCCCCTATCTGTCACTCAGCAAGGGGCAGACTGAAGAACAGGCAGCGGTCTGTGTTAGGGAATGTGGCACGCTATAGCTACACTAAAAGGTGAGGCAGCTGTCTATATGTGGGTATGAAAATTAGCTAGCAGCCAGGGTGGACTCAGCAGCGGAGAACTTGACTAGCATGCATGATAGCATGCCACTGCTTGGTGGTTTGGTTTGTCGGAGGGTGTTTTGTTTCGTTTTGCTCTTAGATATGGTGGTATATATTCAGTATATAAAATAATGGAATTTTGTTATGATGCTCTCACTCATACTTCCACCACATCCACCTTGCTTTTGGCCTCTCTCCTGTCCCTCCCCATTCCCATCTCCCCCTTCCTCTTCTCTTCCCAAGTAGCCCCGCTTCTGTTTCATGTGGCATACTTGTCTCTCTGAGCCTCTCTCCCCCACAACCCCCACACTTAACATTATAATTTCCTGTTTCATCCATGTCCCTGTGTATGTGCAATTAGCATTATTGGTTTTTCTCATCCAGAGACAGTAGGTGGCTAAGCCATCGTTTACTGCTGACTTTTCTTAACACAGTATTATGCTTTGCATATTTTATGTTTTTACACCACGGTGACCATAAACATATACTACCTTGTCAAATCCTTAAATCATTACTAACTTTTAACATTTTTTAAATTATGTGTACGGGGGAGGAGCACTGTGTGTAAGTGAGTGCAAGTAATGGCCAATGATGGTCAATGAAGAACCTCAGATCCCTGGAGCTCAAGTGGCAGGCAGTTCTAAGTGCCTATGTGAGTGGCAGGAACTGAACCCGGGCCCTCTGCAAGAGCAAGCCCTCTTCATCACTGAGCCATCTCTCTATCCCTATTTTAATTATTTTTTAACACAGAAGTCCTTGTTAGACAGGCTAGATTATGCCAATAAGTAATAAAGGTAAGACTACATCTTTAAAATAAGATAAACAATAAAAATAAATAGGACGAAAATCCCAAAATTAATTAGGTCACCAAGGGTTTTATCCTTTTCACTCATATGCACACAGTTCTCATCGCAGGCCAGTGTGTTTTCTGGTGAGCTGCCACTCTTAGATGCCCACAAACACACGCTCCTAAGAGACCATGAGACAGCAAGGGCCACGTCCTTCCAGTGCTGTGCCCAGAGAACCCTGCCTTGAGGTCAATGGTGGGATAATGCTAAAACCCAGCGGAAGCCCTGGTGCCAGCTCTGACGAGGGAAGCAGCTTGACATGTGATGGGGGCCCTGGAAGCCTTCACCCACTTGGGGCATGTTTGGTGATTCTGAGACCCTCCCCTGTCCACTCTGGGACCTAGGAGACCACACTTACTCAAAACTCTTCATTGGTTGTCCTGAGTCAGAGAAACCTCAGAATGATCAGGAACTGTAAGCTGCTCAGACTGAGTTACTGACTTCCCCAGACCCTTTTTAAAGTTTTTTAAATTACACTTATTTATCGTGTGTGTGTATATATGTGTACGTCTATGTGCCTGTGCGTGTATGTGCGTGTATGTGTGTGTTTGCGTGTATACGTGTGTGTGAGTGTGTGCACGCCTGCTGAGTGTCTCAGGTTAAGACCCTACTTTACTGAAGTCTTGAGCAGTCTGCTGGATGGGGTTGTGGTGTGGGACATTAGAAACAGTTTTTTGTTTTAAAAATCATGGATTTCTACCATCTCACCCACACAACCTCAAGAGGTAGGGCACATATTTAAAGACTATGCGGTTGTCTTGATTTCAATTTTACAACTCTGTAATTTCTATTTTTTCTCAAGTTAGGTATGTGTTTTGCCACCTTCTTTTCCTCTACCCTTTCAAATAGGCCAGGTGAGAATTTTTATGGAAATGGTCTGTGTACACTTATAAAAAGTGAAGGAGAAAGGGGTACACCCTAAGTTTTTCTGGTTGTCAGGAAAGAGTATCTACCTTTTAAAACCAAACTCCAAACATAGCATGAGCCTTACAAGAAACGGTTACAAAAAAACAAAAAACAACTTTGTTCTTCCTATGTTAGAGTAAAATTTGTCGCTTGCCCCTTGGTTTCTGTTGTTATCTGAAGGACACTCATGGTCAATCTACTAAGTAGTTATTAATATATTTCAATAATAATATATTTGAGGCTCAGATATAATTTGATGGGAGAGCATTTGCCCAGCGCATATAAAATAAAATCCTCAGTATCACAAAAAAGAATATATTTAAATGTAGTTTAATAATCAAATGTATTAATAAAATCATGTTACCAGTGAACAGGGATCATTTGACTTCTTCTTTTTCTATTTCTATCCCATTTCCATCTCTCCTTTCTTTTTGATCTAGCAAAACTGTAAGCGTTACACAGAATAAGAGTGAAGCTCATAGGTACCCTTGTCTCACTTCAGGTCAGTGCTTATGCTCTGTCTCTCCCGGTAGTATGATTCTGGCTATAAGTTTGCTGCATATAGCTTTTATTCTATTGGAGCGTGTTCAACAGATTTCTGATTTCCTCGGGACCCTGATCATGAAGGAATGAATCTATATTTTAAAAGTCCTACAGACTCCATTAGGAAACTCTCCACTCTTACAGATGTTTTCAGTAAAAGTCACAGGATCAACAAAAACAAGCAGCTTTCACATACCAATAACAGCATTGCTGAGGAAGAAATGAGGAGACATCCCATCCACACTAGCTTCAAAAGATGATGAGCACCAGGAATAAGCTAAGCAAGGAAGCAAAAGGCACCTACAGTGAGCATGGCAAGACCAAGAAAGAAAAGAAAAGAAAAGAAAAGAAAAGAAAAGAAAAGAAAAGAAAAGAAAAGAAAAGAAAAGAAAAGAAAAGGAGCTGTAAAGAACTTTCATGCCCCTGGCTTAGCAGAATCAGTATTGTGAAAAATGACATTACCAAGAATAACTTCTGAGTCTAAGGCAATCTCCATCAAAGTTCCAGTCACATTCTTCACAGAACTAAAAAAAGAAAAGAAAAGAAAAAAAAGAAAAACATCTTGCAATTAACCTGGAAACATGTAATGGTATTGCTAAAGCAAATCGTAATCAGAAAGAATGCTTCTGGAGGTACCATGAAACCTGACTTCAAATTATACTATAGAGCCACAGTGACAAAGACAGCCAGGCACTGGAACAAAAACAGAGATGTAGACCAATAGATAAATCAAAGGGCAGAATAAGCGCACATAGCCATGTCCCCCAGATTTCTGACAAAGTTGTGGACCACATGCCCTGGATTAGGTAGGTACCTGTTCAGCCACAGTGCTGGAGAAACTGTCTCTCCACAGAAGAGTGAAATTAGAGCCATGTCACTCACCAGCCCAGAAACCAACTCAGAATGGATCAAATTTGAAAGCTGAAACTGTTAGACAAAAACATAGAAAAATACTTCAAGATATAGACACAAACAAGAACTTTCTGAATAGGACCCCAATAGCACAGGAATCAACACCAAGAGTTAATAAACAATGAATTTTCTGCAGCCGAGCATGTTACGAATGCCTGTAATTCCAGCACTTGGGGAGGCAGAGGAAGACAGATTTCTGTGACTTCAAGGCCATACTGGTGTACAAAGCAAGTCCAGGACAGCTAAGGCCACACAGAAAAACCCTGTCAAAAAAAAAAAAAAAGTTTCTGCATGGTCAAGGGAATGAGTGGACAGACAGAACAGAAGAAAATATTTGCCAACTATATTTTGCAGGTGGTTAAAGATCTAGAATGTATTTTTTTAAACTACAAAAACATTAAACACCAAAACAATAAAAACCCTAGCTGATGTCAGTGGGAGGCAGGAAGGATGATAAAAAATAGAAAAGCAAATTATTTACAACCAGGTGTGGTAGCTCATGCCCTTAATCCTAGCCCTCAGGAGGTGAAGCAAGACAGTCGCCACAAGTTTAAAGCCAGCCTGGGCCTTCAAGTGAGCTTTGTCTCAAACAAACAAAAAGAAAAGGAGGCATTTGGATCTGGGCGTGGTGGTACGCGTTGGTACACGGGTGTGGTGGTACTGTAATCCCGGTACACGGAAGCACAGGCAGAAGGGTCACTGAAAACCCCAGGGTAGCTAGCCATACGGAGAAGGACTGTGTCATAGAACCAAAGCTGAGGAGCTGGAGTGATGGCTTGATGCTGTAGAGCACTTGTTCTTGAAGATGGCCAGGATCTGATCCCCAGAACCCATTTTCAAAGTGTACCTGTAACCAGTTCCGGGAGATCTGGTGCCTCCCCAGGCACCAGGCATGCACGTTTTTTAAAAATCTGGTGAGATGGCACAGTCAAAATGCTTGTTGCCAAATCTGGTGGACCCTAGGAGTCACAGAGTGGTAGAAGAGAGCTGATGCCCACAGGTTATCTTCTGGCTTCTCTGTGCACATGCAGTGTGTGTGACTCACACACTTAGTAAGTGTAACAATGAGGAAGGGGGCGACAGCCAGGATACAAAGCGAATACGTTGTAATAAATAAGAATAGTAATAATAATAAAGAAATAAGTGTAATAAAAAGAAATCTGAAGAAGAGTACCAATGGAGAGCCACCACAGTAGCTGTTTACTCGGGAGTCACCAGGAGAGGCATAAATGGGTTCCTCCCGAGGGAGGAACAGCACCTTAGAGCTCCGTTACTAAGACAAGGGCCTAATATAATCTTACGGGCTGCAGGTTTACTTGGGTCATTATTTCAGAGGCTTCCATCCATAGGCACCTGGCTCTGTCTTTTGGGCCTATGGCACAAGTTCATTATGCTGTAGAAGTCTAAAGCAGAGAGAGCCAGGAAGAAAAAGACAGAGAAACTTAGGAGCTGGGCTCAATTGTCCCTCCTAGAGATCTCACCGCCCCATCTCCTAAATCTCCCATCACCTTCCAACAGCGCCGTAGGCTGGAGACTGCAGGGTCCACACGTGGGCCTGTGAAGGGAGCGTTCAAAAACGGGCAAACAGAGAAGGACAGTCAGGCAGGATATTGCTGCTATACCTCACAAGATAGTTGACATTTATGAAGCAGGAAATGGAAAGTTTATAGCAGAAAAGGCAAGGTGAAGAAGGTGGCTGTAACAGCAGCAGTGGGGAGAGTGTGGACAAGAACCTTTCTGGACATCACACTGCTGCTGAAGAGGAGGACCTGCATCGGGCATGAGGAAGCACCAGGCACACCCGGGGCCAAGCCTGCACAAGGAGGTCCTGAGGGCTGGGGAAGACTAAAGAATTGCCCCAGGTGAAAGGACTGCATAACCATGACAGCTGAGTGTGTGTGTGTGTGTGTGTGTGTGTGTGTGTGTTTACTGGTGGTAAGGGATAGAACCCAGGGCATATAATCTTCAGGAAGCTGAAGGACCACAAGCTCCTGGGGAGCCTGGGTTGCAGAGCAAGACCCTGCGAAGCAAATTTGTAACTTAACCAGTACAGACTTCTGCCCTTGGATTTCAGGTTCGAGCCAGCCTCCAGGCCCTCACTGTGCCGGGAAGCGTTATTCTATATGTCCTGGCTATGAGCAGTTTCTGCAGCTGAAAGCAGGAGGTAGGTACTGGAGCTTGAGAAGTAAAGACAAATGTCACCTGACCAAGTATGTAAACAGTCATGTGTGTCATGCCAGGGGAGGGGCAGGGCTGGAGTGGGCGAGGGGCCAGGGTAGGTGGGGTGAATGTGGAAAAAGTCTGGGAGAAGGGGACAATGAGCAGCGTGGTTCTCCTTGTTGCTACTGAAATTGAAGGGAAGGGCGAACGTCCTTTCCGATCCTCTGGACAAGACGCAGGGTTGAAGCAGTCGTGAGGAACCTTGCCTTGGTGTTTTTGAAAGTCTAGCACTCCCGCCAGTGTGTCTAAAAGTTGAGCATCCCCTAGGTTCCCAGGCGCGCCCCCCTTCATTCTTTCTGGACCTCCACTCATCTGTCTCCGGGTTAGATATTCTCACCAGGAACAGAAGTAGAACCGCAAGGAGCAAAGCTGCAGGCTTGAGCAAAAAGGCTTAATGGCAGGTGGCAACTCGGCACTCATTATTTCTGATGCCAGCCTGGGAGGGCCACAGCTCTCAGGATCCGGGCTCTCAGGGGCCCTTCCTCAAAGGCCATCTCAGGGAGAGCGAGCATGCTTGGTGCTCGGAATACGCTCTCCACACAAGCTCTCCCACAGGCCTGAAACACTGCGAGTCACGTGAGCAGCCCTCCAGCGTGCCTGGGGCCGTCAGTCGGCACCACAGACGTCGTGGGGTATCTGAGCATGAGGAACACTCAATGCCCTGGTAGGAGGCGAGAGAGCGGTGCGGGTAACACAGACTGCTCTTTCATTTCTTTTTGGCGTTCTCTTCCATGAGTAAAGTTCAGATTTTAGAGATCAAACCTGTTGTAAATGTGGTCTTTAAAACCTCCAAAGTGCTTTACTGCAGGGTTTATGATCTGTTTACCCTGAAGGCAAGGGGCAGGCCAGGGGGTAATCCCAAAGCCTTCAGTAGACATCTCTGAAGAAGAAAGGGGAACTGGGGCGCATGTATAAAAATACTTCCTTGTTCCACCTGTGATTTGTGGGTGCAGAATTCTTCCAAAGAGAGAGGTCATGCCCCAAGGAAATTAGCCCAACGGTTCTTTGCAACCATTAGAATAAGGCCCTGAGGACACAAAAGAAATTTCTAGAAAAAAAGAAAACACCCATTTGGAGAGTTGGAAAATGTCTGTGAGCAAATCTGAGACAGGTGTCTCAGTGATTCAAGGTGTGGCCAGCACTAATGCCTCTGGGAAAACCATTGGCAACATGGCACAGGGTGGTCTTTGAATGCAACTAAGACGCAACTTCAGCTGTATAACGCAGTAGAAAATTCCAAGAAAGAGCCCAGTCATATATATTTTTTGTAGTTTTATAACTTTTTTTTTTTTTTTGACACACCACAATCCTTGTGCAGTCAACTGTCGATTTTCTATCCTGTAACAAGGATGTAGGTTACAAAGTATTGGACCCTTTGGTGAATCCCCGGTTCTTGTTACTGTTCTGGCTAAACCCACAAAGATGACGTGAGACATTCCTGTCCTTTAGCAGAGATGGTTTAGTTGAACCTGGTGTTGGCTCTAGCATCTGGAGTCCTCATATCCTTCATGGTAAATATCTGGGTGTTTTTGGTGCCTGAAGGGCATGCTTCTTAAGGCCCACCCCATGGATATGTTCGTGAATGGCAATGCTATATCTTGAGCCACCAGCTCCCTGATGGCAGAACAGTCCTTCTTCCTGGACTGGCTAGTTTTATGTCCAATTGGTACAAGCTGAAGTCATCTGAGAAAAGAGAACATCAATTGAGAAAATGCCTCTACGAAATCGGGCTGTGCTTACACAATGGAACACTACTAAGCAATGAAAAACAAGGAAATCATGAAATCTGCAGGCAAATGGTGGGATCTAGAAAAGATCATCCTGAATGAGGTATCCCAGGAGCAGAAAGACACACACGATATATACTCACTTATAAGTGGGTTAATAGACCTACAAGATAGGATAAACATACTAAAATCTGTACTCCTAAAGAAGCTAAATAAGAAAGAAGACCTGGGGTAAGATGATCAATCCTCACTTAGAAAGACAAATGGGATGGACATGGGAATTAGGAGAAAACAAGTAACAGGACAGGAGCCTACGCAGAGGGCCTCTGAAAGACTCTACCTAGCAGTGTATCAAAGTAGATGCAGAGACTCATAACCAAACCTTCGGCAGAGTGCAGGGAATCATATGAAAGAAGGGGGAGATAGTAAGACCTGGAGAGGACAGGAGCTCCACAAGGACAAAATATATCAGGACTCAAGGGTCTGTTTTGAGAGTGTTTTTCCAACCAAGGACCATATATGGATATAATCTAGAACCCCTGCTCAGATGTAGCCCATGGTAGCTCCAAGTGGGTGCCCTAATAAGGGGAACAGGGACTATTTCTGACATGAACTCAATGGCTGGCTCTTTGACACCCCACCTCTACCAAGGGAGGAGCAGCCTTGCTAGGCCGCAGAGGAGGACATTGCAGCCAGTCCTGAATATACCTGATAAGCTAGGGTCAGATGGAAGGGGAGGAGGACCTTCCCTAGCAGTGGACTTGGAAAGGGGCAGGGAGGAGATGAGGGAGAGAGGGTGGGACTGGGAGGGAGTGAGGGAGAGGGCTATGGCTGGGATACAAAGTAAATAACCTGTGATTAATATAAAAAAATTAAAATATATAATAAAAATTTTTTTAAAGATGGGGCTGTGCACGAGCCTAAAGGATAGTTTCTTAATTAGTGATTAATGGGGGGCGGGGAAGGGAGCTAGCCCATTGTAGGTGGTGCCCCCCCTGGGCTGGTGGTCCTGGGTTCTACAGGAAAGCCGGCTGAACAAGCCATTATGATCAAGCCAGTAAGCAGCATCCCTCCATGGCCTCTGCATAGCTCCTGCGTCCATTTCCTGCCCTGCTTGAGTTCTTGTCCTGACTTCTCAATGATGGGCTACAATTCAGAATTGTAAGCCAAATAAACCCTTTCCTCCCCAACTTGTTTTTTGGTCATGGTGTTTCATCACAGCAATAGAAGCTCTAACAAAGACACCCTCTTAACCACCTCATTTGCAGGAGCCATTCTGTCGGGCCCTCCACAGAACCCTGGCTGTCCTGGAACTCACTACATCGTCATCGTCAATCAGACTGGCCTGGAACTCAAGGAGCCCTGCCTGCCCCAGCTGGGATTAAAGGCCTGAGCCACCGTGCCCAGCTGGAGAAGGGCTTTTGAAAGTCAGAAGCCAGGTGCTTAAACAATCAAAAAACATTTTTATGTAAATTACAGGAACTTTAGTTCTTTCCTTGAGGTTAAGAAGTAGTTGTCACCTTCGTGGCAGAAATTAAGATAAGAATACTGTAAAAGAGAGAGAGAAAGACCTGGATCCTAGAGCCCATCCCTCTACTTCTCCCTGCCTAGGCATTCTGACTTTCAAAAAGCAGGTGTCACAGAGGGCATGGAGCAGCTCGGCACTGACGGGGCAGCACTGAACCTCCTGCAGGAAAGGAGCTCTGTGTGTTAAGGGGCGGTGAAGCCCGCCCTTCACATGGGAAATGTTCGTCACTCACTCGTGCTGTTGGCAGCTGAGGTGTATGTTTCTGAAGCGCACTGAACTGAGGGTGTGCTTTAGTGATGCAGCACATCTGGGTTCTCCGGGTTCTTTCTCAAGTACCAAGTGAAGCCGGTACTTGGGAAGAAGTAGGAGATCCCAGAGGTTAGTCTCACCGACATAGTGAGTTCAAAGCCAACCTGAACTCAGGGCCTATACAAGGCCCTATCCCAAGAAAGAAAAAGGAAAGAAAGAAGAGAGAGATGCAGCGAGGTGGGGAGGGAGGAAGGAGGGGAGAAAAAGAGAGAGAAACTGAGAAAAATGGTCTTTACATTATTAAGAGGAAGAGAAAATTTCCCCCTAATTAGTCTTCAGATAAGGAAACCATCTAGGCTAGGCATTTGCGGAGACACACACTCAGGAAGTAGATGTAGGAGGATGGCAAGTTCACTGTTATCCTCTGTACTTAGCAAGTTCAAGACCAGCCTAGTCTATGTGGCAAGTTCCATTCCAGCCTGGGCTGCATAGTGAGATCAAGTGTCAGAACAACAACAACAACAAATTGGTGAGGGGGAGAAAGGGAGGGGAAAGATGTGGCAGGTTGCAGGAAAGGTGGGGTGGGAAGGAAGTGAACCAGGGCAGTCTCCACCTGTCTGGCCCATCTGACTAAGCACAATCTAAAGCTATCCAGACCTTTGACCTGCAGTTTTTAGGCGTGATAAGCCACAGGTTTTCCAAAGGTTTTCCAGGACTGGTTCATGGTTCCCTAATCAAGCTGTCAGGTAATAAGTAAACAGTCTCAAAACTAAGAAACAATTGACCTTAGGACAGCTTTATAAGCCATACGTTAGTAACAGAAGATTAAGCAGACAGATCTATTGTGAATTAACACTGGACAAGAATTAACTGGGGCTTTGTTGAAAAGATTTTTCAATCATTCTACGACTCATATCTACCCTCCTATCGACTGCCTTGGCAGCATTGTTACGGGCGACACTTGCAGTGTGCCTTTTAAAAGACAAGATTAGAAACCTTTAATCATTGATGCAAGGAATTTAAGCAATAGCATTTGGCTTTCTAGCAGGCTTCTTAAATATTTAAGAGAGGATGTGTCAATATTTAGACTAAACCAAGATACAAGCAAACATACACCCTATTAATTACAGACACTTCAGAAAAGACCTAGAAAGGATAGCCAGCGTGAGGCTGTCCCAGCGTTAAGCCAGAGGGAACTGAGGAAGAAAAAATTTCAGTCTACGTATGGTTATTCTCCCAGAGTCTCCTTGGAAAGTTTCGCGGGGCGGGTCTGCCAAGATAGCTCAGTGGGCAAAGGCATCTGCTGCCAAGCGTGACAACCTGAGTTTGGTCACTGAGCCCCACACCGTAAAGAGAGAACTGACTCTGAATCCCATTTGCATCCACCACAACACACACACACACACACACACACACACACACACACACACACACGCTTCGATACAATAAATAAATGTAATTTTTAAAATAGTGTTTAATTTACTTAAAATAAGCCGGGTCCGGCCACGTGAAGTACAGCAGGAACTTTTAGGCCTAGCTCATATCGAATCGTTTCAAAACATAAACAAACACCATGCTATAAATATATAAAGGGATTGTGCATGCTGATCTTTGGTCCTCGGCGAGCTTAACCGATGAACCGTTTGCTTAATTGACATTTCAAAGGTACTTAGAGATATTAACGACTTGTGACAGATATAAGAGTCAATTAGGATCAGGGTGCTTGCCACCACTGGCTGTTTCTGGAAGGACACATCAGTCAGTCATTTATTCATTCATTCATTCACACCTACTAGACAATCTGTCCAGCTGTGCAAGATGCCAGGCTCTCTCAAGACTTCTAAAGGCAGTTGGGTGGTAGTAGCTCATGCCTTTAATCCCAGCACTCGGGAGGCAGAGGCAGGTGGACCTCTGTGAGTCTGAGGCCAGCCTGGCCTACAAAGGGAGTCCAAGACAGCCAAGGCTACACAGAGAAACCCTGCCTGGAAAAAATCCAGGGTGGTGGTGGGGAGAGGGACTTCAAAAACTTTGACTTGAATACTGAAGAATTCAAGACCAGCCTGGACAGCACAGTGAGAAACTGTTGAGAAAAAAACAAAACAGAAAGCCACTTGTATTTATTTTGGTAAATCAGATTACTCAAGATGGATTGAAGGCTTTACCTGCAACCCTAGCATCTGAGCGGGAGAGGCCGGAAAGTTGGAAGCTTAAGGTTGTCCCTGCCTGCTTAGTGAGTAGAAGGCACAGTTAAGATCCTTGTTAGAAATTCCTATCCCACCTTCTGGTCAGCTTTTTCCCTCCACCCCAGGCGGCATTCTGCGCCTCTTGAAAAACTCCACCTTGTCTCCTTATGGAAGGCTAGTTAGTCATGCTTCATTCACCCTCTTGGATTTGCAAACTAGCACATTCCAATGCCATCACCAGGAAGATGTTTCCCATCTAACATCTCAAGCAAAGGTCAGGTTGTGTGGTTGCCCAAACAATCCCCATTACATCTTAATACTGCCTTTGGAGCCCACAGGGAGCTTGCTAATGTACCTGCCCAGCACCCTCCTGCTGTTTATCGGCCTTCCCCCCTGCCCTTCTCCACAAAGCCCCGAGTTTCAGTGGAAGCTGAGGTCTGACTGCAGGTGGTACTGTCTGGCCCATCCAAGACTTCCAGCTTCCTTGCCAAGGTGCACAGCCAGGAACAGACATGTGAATAATTAGGGCGAACGAAAACTGAAAAGAACTACATGGCTCGCTATCTCTAACCCGCACCCCCTCTCACCACTTACCTTCTCTCTCTTACCTACGGTTAAGTCTTAGCAATTTTGGCCATGACTCCACCCTCAAACCCAAGGAAAGCTCCTGAGAGACTGGCAGAGAGAAATGACTGAATTGTCTGTGGCTTAGATCATGTTTTTAAGCTTAGCATAAAATCAGACCTACCTCTGAGGCCTAGCTATTTGACCAAATTCACCAGTTCCACTGGAGATCACCCAAAAGCCTTCATTTGGTCCCAGATACCTATTAAGAATTATTAATGAAAGTTATCGCTTTATTAACGAAAGCAATCACTTTGCACATTCTGAAATTTTAACCATTTGAGAGTCGTGATGATAAATGTCAGCTCTGAGCCTTGGGATCTGAACATTCTCTTCTGTTTCATCTTCCACATGCCTAAGAATTAACTGTCTCACAGGCAGGGGCTGGACAAGCTTTAAAATCTTGTAAGGTTGTAAATAACAGTATTGAATTTGCAGCTCTCTAGCCTCCGGTGAATGCAGGAAGCAACTCAGTGACTGAAGACACTCTTAGAAAATACAAAACAAGGTGGGGAAGAGTGCAGGAGACAGAAGAAATGACCTTTTAAGAGTAATTCAAACGAGTATTTTCCAACAGTAAAGGGAAAAATAAATAGTAAAGGGAAAGGCAGAAGGGGCTCGATGCCAGCCTTCCCGGTTTGCCCTCCAGCCACGTCTCTTCCCCGCCTTTCTCAGATCTTCCCAGCTCAGGGGCTTCTCCTGACCTGGCCCTGGTGCCTCTTCTTGGAAAATCCTTTCCTCACTAATACCAGGAGGAAAGGCCCAGGGTGGTCGCAGAGAAGCTCCTCCTGTAAATTGTCCTTTGACCCCCACATGCATTTGCATACGTGTGTACACGTACACACACACACATCACTAAGTAAGTGTTGTGTGTGAAGAGAGTAGCTTCCCCTTCAGAATGCTCACACAGCAAGGCATGGTGCTGCCATGATTACAGAGATGATCTCCTGAGCCTGGTCTAAGCCGGGTGACCAGTATGCAGAGGCCACTGCACCCTAGGGGACCCACCCAGAACTTTGGAATTCAGCCCATTCCCACCAGGCAGGCTGATCCCTATCCCAGAAGGATAGGCTTGATCAAGGCTGGAGAGAAGGCTTAGCTGTTAGGGCACTTGCTGTTCTTGCTCAGGACCTGGGTTTGGCTCCAGCACCCACACGGCACCTTACAACCATGTGTAACTCCAGTTCCAGGCAACCCCCCCCCCCACGCTTGCTCAGGCACCAGGCATGTGCACACATGCAGGCAGGCAAACACGCATAAAGATACATTTTTAAGTTAAAAATGTTAAAGAGATTAGTCATACATTTGGCCAATAAGTGGTCACTGCTGGCACACAGGGTGACACCAGATTGGTTCTGGAAGCATGCAGCAAACAGAATAACCGGAAGCACCAAAATCACAGCAGAAAGCCACCGTGTCCTCGCAGACCAGACCTTAGCTGCAGGTGGCTTAGATCTTCAGCGAAGACATTTGTAATGGAAGTTTCGGTTTCTTTTAAAACTCGGTTATGCTACGTAAATTTGTTTTTGCTTTAATCCCAAGTGTGGGGTTTTAGTTTGGGCTTCAGTTTGTCCACAGCTGATAACTGCCTCCGGCAGGACACGATCTTTGCTTGCCTTGTGCAGCACAGAGAGGAACTTGGTCTAGGACTCCGAGGGATATAAACAGGAGAGCCCAGAAAGAGAAGTGTGGCATCTGGAGAGACCAGAGACCGACAGTGCGGTGGCTTGGAGGAGACAAAGAGAAATGTTTCAACGCAGCGGCTTGAGGACACTGCTTGCTGTGTTTGCTGTTGCCAGAGACTGGTATAGCCCTAAAAGGACCCATCGACCCTAAACAGCCAGAAGTAAAGGGGCCTGAACCTTCTCTCTCTTATTAGGGTTAAAGGGTTGGTGGAAGGGAGGTGGAGGCTTAAATATCCCAAATATAATAGAGTTTAAAATAAGCACAACAGACATTTTACCTCCATGGAAATCAGAAGCCGCATGCCTGCTCTTGAGCCCCTCAGAAAGACTACAAAGGAACCAAAGAACCTGGCATTTGGGGTGCTAGGCATGGCAGAAGGCACTTTTTCAGCTGCCTTATAACACGTTACAACTCCTGTCATGAGAATAGGGGGCAGCATCTAAGGATTTCAGGGACGATTTCCAAGCGTGTTGTGACTGACCTACAATTTCCACTCTAAGCCCCAAGTCCTGTCTTGAGCTACACACTATCCTGGAAGTCTTGACACCTCATCTGAAATACGCCCGTGCTGGTGTTCCCAGGAGTCCATGGCATCCATGAAGCAGTTCCTGATTCCTTGGGAAACACAGGGACCTGCAGGCTCCCTGGCTGAAAACAAACTGAAGGGCTCCCCAACCCGAGGCAGCTCACATATGGCATTTGCCACAGTGTAAGTACTTTACTCCACAAAGGAATTTGTTAGAGGCTCCAACAGGTTTATCTCTGTATTTGTTGTGCCATTGATCACACTTCGTGAGGTCATGGATCAAGTCATTTCAATTGAACAACAGATGGCTCATGCCTGTAATTCCTGCACTCAGGAGGCAGAAGCAGGATTGTCAGGAGCTGAAGGTTAGCCCGGGCTACAGGGTGAATTCCAGGACACACTCACACACACACAGCACACACACAAAGTGGGGGATATTATTGCCGCCTTACCCTAATTTTGGTGGGCTGCTCTAAGGACAGCCTAGGGCTGTGGACCTATTCACTGTACTTTGAGCGTCTGCTTTCCCTTTCCCATTCCCTATTTCACATCCCAGCTCTGCCCTCCTACCTTAAATCTCTGGTGTCTACTACATGTCTTCCTCTACCCAGCTGACACAGAACCAGGGTACAGGATGGGGCGGTAGTACCATGTAGGTACCATGACAAGATTTGACCTTTGAACCGAGAATTCTGACACAAGAACACATCTTTGTTTTGTTGTTTTTGGTTTGGGTTTTTTGCGGGGGGAGGGGTTGTTGTTTTTGTTGGTTTGTTTGTTTGATTGATTGAGTTTTACATTTATTCATTTAGTATGCCTACCACAGTGCAGGGGTGGAGGTCAGGGGCTGACTCGGGAGTCAGTCCTCTTCTTCGGTCACATGTGATCAGGTCAGATAGTCTGGTTGGCAGTGAGCACCTTTCCCTTCAGCGCCGTCTCACTGCCCAGGCTGTGGGGGGCATTTGAATGTCAAAGTGATCCTAGAAAGATCCTAGAAAAGAGCACAGAGCACCTCGCAGAAGGCAGAAGCTTCTAGGGCGTCAGAGGCAGGAGCAGCAACCCTGCACCTCCTTTTACTGTTTACAGAACCCCCTTACATGTGTTGCCTGATTTTGACAGTGACACTGGTGTGTACACATTCAGGAAAACTACACTAAACACAGGGCTGGGGAGACGGCTTGGCAGGGAAAGGTCATCAGGACCTGAGTTCAGATATGAGTTCAGATGCCCGGCACACACATTAAAAAATACCATAGTGCACAGCCGTAACCCCATGCTGGGAGGGACGGAGCCGGTGGTTTCCAGGAGCACATTGCCCATCTGGCATTCCCAGCTGATGAGCTGCAAGTCCAGGCTAAATGATAATGTGAAAACCGACAGAGGAAGATAGCCGCCTTCAGACTCTGTCCACACTCACACACATGCCCACTCGAGGACACACACACACACACACCACGTTCACAATGACTTTTAAGTCATTTGTATCTTTCAGGCAATTTCTAACAATGTCGGGAAACTAAGTGTCTGTTCTCAGGTCCTCTAGACAGGTGGAAGGGACCTGAAGCTGGGGTCTTGGCACCAGCCCCACTCTGTTGCTCCACATCATGAGGTCCCCACAGCCAGACTTGTCCGTGGGAGGGGAGGGGCAGTTGCTTCTTCCTGCCACCAGCAGCAGGACAAGATGGACAGCTTGTCAGGAAGCCAGGCTCCCTGCAGAGGAGACCTCTGTGACTCTTTGACCCCCCAGGGAACTCATAAAAGGACATGTGCTTCCTCGACCCTCCCCCACAGCTTCATTGCTCCACTTGGGGTGGGAGGAAAGAGTTGACTTCAGGAAGGAGTTGGGACCAAGGGAAGAGTGACTGCTTTCACCGCCCAAGAGATGAGGTTCCAGGCAGGACCTGGACAGCGTCACACACACACACACACACACACACACACACATGCACGCACACGCATGACGCCTCAGGGGAGTGCCTGCCAACTCCCCAGGTGGCAGTCGGTTGCTGCCCTCCCTCAAACACAGCGGCTGGGTGCCAGTTGGGAGTGGGAGGCAGAGAGTGGAAAGGCAGGTCAGTCAGATACTTAGCCCTCGCCTGGAATGAAACACACCATCCCAGGTGTGAGGCCAGAAGCCAGGTGGCTCCACATGAAAGGAAGGTGACGATCTTTGTTTGTCGAGAAAATGCAGGGGTGGGGGACACTCTCAGAAGACCTGGTCCCTTAGTCTTGTGTGTGTGTGTATACACACACATGTCCCTGTGTGGATACATGTGCCTACATGGGGGTGGGGACAGAGATCAACTTTCTCCATCACTCTCTACCTTTTTTTTTTTTTTTTAAGCCTCTCACGGACTCTGGAGCTCGCTGGGCCTTTCCCATGAGTGCTAGGACTGAACTCAGGTCCCCTGTCTGTTCAGCAAACCCCTTACCCTAACCCTCCTCACTTTCACCTGAAGGGTATAGCAGACTCCAGCTACCTATCAAAAGCTCAGTCTTCTCCTAACACCTCAAGAGCTATCAAGGCTAGGAGGGTGAGGTTTGATAAGCAGGGTCCTAACAGAAGATGAGAGAATATGGCGGTTCACATTTGAGTGCTTCTAACTCTTTTTTCTGTGATCAGATTATCTGAAGAGATGTAGCAGACGTTCTCCCCATAAAGGTCTCCAGTACCCGCTGGGGATGTGGCTCAGTTAGCGGAGCTCTTGCCTGTTACATGCACAGCTCTACCTCCAATCCCCACCACTGTACAGGGCCAGTGCGGGGCACACACCTGCATCCCCAGAGCTCAGGAGATAGAGGCAGGGAGAGCACAAGTTCAGGGTTATCGTTGGCTACATGAGACTCTGCCTTTAAAAAGACAAATTCCAAATGCCTCTAATCATGATCAATAGATGGATGGATCGATGGGAGAATCGGTAGATGCATGGATGGGTGAGTGGGTGGGAGGATGCATGGGTGGATGCACGGATGGATGGATGGAATGGGGGGATGAGTGGATGGATGGATGGGTGGGAGGATGCATGGATGGATGGATGACTGGATAGGTGGATGGATGGATGGGTGGGAGGATGCATGGATGGATGGATGGATGGATGGATGGATGGATGGATGGATGACTGGATAGGTGGATGGATGGATGAGTGGATGGATGGATGACTGGATGGATGGATAGATGGATGGATGGATGGATGGATAGATGCATGGATGCATGGATGGATGGATGAGTGGATGGATGGATGGATGGATGGATGGATGGATGGATGGATGGATGGATGAGTGGATGGATGGATGCGTGGATGGGTGGGTGGATGGATGCATGGATGCATGGATGGATGGATGGATGGATGGGAGGATGCATGGATGGATAGCTGGATGGGTGGAGTCTCTGACCTCTAGGTGGCTGCATGTGGGTGTGTTCACCTGAAACCTCTAGGTTTATTTTATGAGCTCTCTGTGAGGAAGTGAAGTGGCTTCCTTAAACAGTATATTAATACTCTTTGATATTTAATAGCCAGTCTAAGACCTTTGGGATATATTTAAAAGTTTGTGTCATTTGACCCCTGCCAGCTAAACAAAAGAAGATCGTTAATTAACAGTTTAGGCCCCTGTGCTGGAGAGATAGCTCAGCAGTTAAAGGCTAGGCTCACAACTAAAACTTTGGGGTTTCATATCTGACCATTTAAATATACGTAAGATAGTTCATAGAGTACGGATAACTTTAATATGAAGGGAGGTATAAAGTGAGTCTAATTAAAAATAGTCCATTTTGATATTGTAAACACATAGTTTTCACTTCGTTGTGCTAAGCTGTGGTATAGAACCCTAGCATATGTCACATCCAGATGACAATAGCTAACAGTTTGTTTATAACCCAGGATTGTGTTTTTCTTTTTTGGGGGAAGGGGGTTCCTTGATGGCCTGTACCAGCTAGTCTCTTCTGAAGACCTCTGTCCTGCTCTCTCCTCAGCCTCATCTACATCCCATCCTAGGAGTGAGCTTCCTAGCTAGGAGGGAGCTTGGAATGTCTGTAATAATGTGAGTCCCCTCCCACACGCGCAGCTGTGACGCTTGGCCAATGGGGGGCTGAGTGAGGATTCCTGGAAAGAAGCTGTGTCTGTGAAGACTGACTAACTGACTAAACCACAGTGGTGTGGAGATTAGAATGTTGCAGGTCTGGAGGCTGATCGCCTTATCTTGGGCTAGCTTTAGCCCTTGGAGCAGCCGCTTGCCCACCTCTGAGTCAGAACTAACATCTTGTGACCAACCTTTTGGTATCTATTAACATAGCAGACGTATGCTTCCAACAGCCAAGGCCTTTGGAAAGCCTTCCCCATTTCGCTGCACCGGTCCCTGGCGGTGCCTCTCTGATGTGCCCACCAATGTATTTTAAACTTGCCTTGGTTTAAGATTTTTCAGTGTTCTGTAAAACCATAAAACTTCACGGAACTGCTTCCACATTGGAACATGAAGTTTGGGGTAATCTAAATCTGTGTTCCTGGGCCATGGTCAGGCTCCAGAATAAACTATCTCTAAGTAAAAAAATTAATATAAATAAATAAATAAATAGATAGATAAATAAATAAATAATAAAATCAACCAAAAAAAAAAAAAAGACCAGCTAGGTATGGTGACACACCTCTTTACCCCCAGCACTCGGAAGGCAGAGGCAGGTAGATCTCTGTGAGTTCAAGACCAGTTTAGTCTACAGAGTGAGTTCCAGGACAGCCAGGACTACCAAAAAACAAACAAACAAAATCAGTATTAAAGGCTGTAGAGGTAGCTCAGTGGTTAAGAGTACCGGCTGCTCATCCAGAGGGCCCGGGTTGGGTTCTCAGCACCCACACAGCAGCTTACAACCATCTGTGACTCCAGATCCCAGGGCTCTGACGCCCTCTTCTGGCCTCAGCAGGCAACAGGTATGCACAAGAGGCCTTAATGACAGTGCTGCTGTCAGCAATTTACTGAATTCCTTAAAATGGATAAGGCCAAAGTATCAAAGGCCTTTTTCTGAACGTCGCAAGGAAGAGGACAAAACACTCATATACATAAATAAGAAAAATATTAAATATTAAAATAAACTCAGAATCAAGAAAAGGTATTTGTTCGAAAAGTTACATGCTAGAAACCTTCCTCAGAGTCCGGGGATGGTTCTGCAGGTAAAGATGGCTCCGGTTCTGATAACCAGAGGTCCATTCTTGGAAGCCATGTAAAAGTGGAGAGAGTTAAGCAGCTAACTGCACAGAGGTGTCCACACAGACACACAAGTTCAAGTGCAAGGACATGAGTACATGCCCACGCACATGTAATAAACACACAATCATAATAAATAAATAAAATCAATTTTTAAAAACTTCCTTGAAAGGATAACATCTTTCAGTGAGCACTACAGTTCCGGGGATACACTAAGCAAACATTTGCTGAAGGTGTAACTCAATAAATAAATAAATATATTTGGAAACATTTCTCCAAGGTTGACTCCGCAGACACCAGGGCCCTACCTTGAGTCAGTCACTTCCTCTTCTTTGGTTCATCAGCTTTATGACAGTGGTGCCATGAACGACAAGTACCTGGCAGCCTGAGGACACTCTCAGAGAGCAAGGGGTGGACACGTCTCATTTTGATTAAGCTCCATTTGTTCCCTTTTCCTTAAGACTTTCAGAAGACGCCCTTTGACACTTTGGCCTTCTCCAGCTCAATGAATTAAGTAGACTTGCTGACTTCAGTGCCAATGTCATCTAGACCTCCTAGAAACGTGAGTCACGAGCTCCCGATCACTGTACCTAGAACTTCTGGGTGCTTCAGTCACAGGACTGATTACACTGCGAAAGAGTGACGTCAGCAAGATGGAGAAGGGCCCAGACCTTTCCTTCTCAGGGACAAAGAGCTCATGGAGATAAAAGAGGCCAACGGCATGACTGGAAAACTAGGCGAGAGTGAGTGATCTCTGTTGCAGAGGGAACAGCCAGAGACCAGGTTGACCTCTGCATGGCTGCCCCTCATTCTAATCCTGCAGGAGCTAGCACCTCCTACCCCAAGCACCGTATTCACACCTCCCACACCCACCCCTTCCTAAGCTGCCTGCTTCCGGGTTTTTTATCTGTGTGTGGATGTACACACATTTACATATAACATGGTGTGTGTGTGTGTGTGTGTGTGTGTGTGTGTGTGTGTTAGTCAGAGGAAGACTTGAAGTTGGTTTCTCCTTCCACCTTGTGGTCCCTAGAACTGAACAAAGATCTCCAAGCTTGGTGGTGTGCACATTTACAGGCTGAGCTATCTCACTGGCCCCTACTATATTTCATACAGTAAAGTGAATGTGCCTGGTGGCTCTAAATAGTACGTCTACAAGTAATAAACATGGCTAAATGTACTCACTTTTCTATAGAGTCTGCCTATGTAGACTACACTAGCCTCAAACTGGCTAATACATAGCCAGGAAAGCCTCAACTCAGCCCTCCTGCCTAGTTCTCTAAAGACTTATGATTGCAGGCACATGCCGCCATGCCCAGCCCTAAAATAGGACAGTCTACACTATGCATATTTTACCAAAGTAAGAAAATGAAAAAAGCAGCATTGTGATTGACAGGTCAAGAGGAAAACCAACATCCATGAAACATTCCAAATCAAGCCAGGTTTATAACAGTCAATACACGGGTCCCTCAGTTCTCCCTTAAACACATTAATACCTGTGGTGAGCTTGTGTCTAGATACTAATGACAACCCCATTAACTTGATGAGACACAGAGATGAGTCCCTTGTCACCGAGCTACACATTCGTAAGAGAAGGGTACCAAGATACCTGAAACAGGGGGGAACTATTTATATGATCCATTTAAAAAAAATGAAACACCTGCATACTGTAATCTCAACCCTTGAGGGGTGAGCATAAGGGTACCAGGAGTTTAAAGTCATGCTCAGCTACAGAGCAAGTTTGAGTTCAGCCTGGGCTACTTGAGATCTCATCTCAAAAACCCTCCAAATAAATAAACTTGAATAAACACTGAACTGTCAGTCTCCAAAAGGCTGTGTCAATCCCTCCCCAGTCTGTGCACTCATTGGCAGGATTCGAACCCCTTTCCGGTGCTTTCTAGAACCATTACAGTGCTCTCAAAGCACCTGGAAGCCCTGTCTCCCCATCCCACTCACTGGAACCTCCCCACACACTCTGGGGTGGTTCCCAGCTTGTCTGATGAATGCTTTCCACTAGCTGGGCCCCCTTCCTTCTTTCTCCTCTCTTCAAGACATGTTTCACGAGAATGCCTAAAGCGGCTGTCCCCTGGCCTCATTTATTGACTATTTCAAAGTCCAGTCATTGCTGTGAGGTTTTAACAGGCTAAGAATGATACCTACAGGCCTGTCCTGGTTAAGGTGTGGCAAAACACCATGACTTGAGGAGGAACAGGCTTTCTTTCAGCTTACACTTCCAGACAATGATCAATCCTGAAGAAGTTAAGACAGAAACCTAGAGACAGGAACCGACACAGACACCTTCCGGGAGTGCTTGCTCTCCCTGGCTTGCACATTCTGCTTTCTTATAGCACCCAGGGATCACCGGCCAGGGAGTGGAACTGCCCACAGAGGGCTGGGCCCGCCCACATCAATCATCAATCAAGAAAATGCCCCACAGGCTTGCTCGAGGGCCAATCCGATGAGAGCATTTTCTTAGTTGATGTCCCCTCTTCTCACATGACTCTAGCTTGGTCAGCTCGGGGTGGTGGAGGGATACCAGGACAGGTTCAGGCAGAAAAACAGAGCAACTGAAGCGAATACATTTTTAAACCCTAAAATAGGGTCATCTTCCACATCGGAAAACGATAGTTATGGCCTTGGATAAGGATCCTCCACTGAGCTTACAGTCTAACTCAATGACACCTGGCAGAAGGCCTCAACCCCTTTGCCTTCGTGTTCTCGTCCGTAATGTGGGAGCAGACATACAACCACATAGGAAGCTGTAAAGAAAAAAAATGGCTGTGAGTGTTTAAGGACTATAGAAGAGGAGGTGTGCAGGAACAGAGCCTTTCTGTGAAGCCTGTATAAACATAAGCAGAAGATCAGCAGGTCCCACCGCATTTGAAACACACGGACTGACTCTAGATGCAAAAGGGAGAGCCTGTGTAGGCCAGGTGCGATGGGCAGGCCCAGCACTCCGGAAGACGAAAGCTGCAGGCATGAGGCCAACTTCAATTATGCATAGTTGGCTGTGAAGCAGGTTCTAGGCCAGCCTGGACTACATGGCAGTGTGCTACCGCACAGAAATGAAAGAAAGGAAGAAAGGAGGGAGGGAGGGAGAAAGAGAGGAGGGAGGGAGGGAGGGAGGAAGGAAGGAGGAAGGGAAGGAGGAAGAAAGGAGGGAGGGAGGAAGGAAGAGAAGGAGGGAGGGAGAATAATCTATTTATCAGAATATCTTCCTCCTCTAGATTGTTTTAAAGTTGACGTCAAAAGGTCTTACCAGCCAGGATTTTTACTTCCATTCCACGAGTCATGATTTCTAGCTCCTAACAGAAGAGGAAGCCATTAAGGCAGGTTACACATGTGTCACCAACACCTTAGGATGCCGGCACAAGGGGCAGATTCCACCCCCTTTCCTGACGCCATGATCCATGGCTGGGTTTTACCTAACGGGACACTTTTGTGCTTGAAAAAAATCATCTCTTACGTTTCTGTCACATCCCCAGGCTACAGCTATCATTAAGGAGTGGATGTTAAGACATTCCAGTGCCACCAACTGACGTCCCTGAAGGACTCCCCCCCCCCCCCCCAAGCACAAGCACATCCCTGCCACGTCTGTGGCCCAGGACTGATGCTCCACGAAGCTTCAGTGCCAGTGAGCATCAGCTCATGCCTGTGCCGGAGTGCTTTCCCAGAAGACAGTGACAACTCCCAGCCTCCCCGTCCCGGGCAACATTCTCCTGCTGCTAGTGTTCCCAGAAGGCCTCGGCTTCCTCCAACCCCCGAGCTTCCCCAGAAAGCCTGGCCTGCTCACATCTTTCTGTAGCGCACAGCTCACAGCAACAACATTACACAGCTGCCAAGTGCCAACAGCAAGTGTGTTGTCCGTGGCACATGTAAAGGCATAGCCCATGCCTTGAGGGCTTGTGATGTAAGTTTGACAAGAAATAATATTTAGACAAGTCACTGATCAAGAAGCCGATATCTCAGCTGTGTGCTGTTCGCTGTCACATGCATGCGCGCGCACACACACGCGCACACACACACACACACTCACAAACATACTCATACACCTTAAGGCCTGATCTGAAAGGAGCCAAGAATGGAAAGAGGTCAGTCAGTGAGACCCAGCCAGGCACAGGGAGAGTGATGTTGAGTAGGAGCCCAAAGGCAAGCTTTCAGGTGAGGAAAGGGAGGGCAGGAGGGGAGGGCTGTCAAGAGGGCTCAGGGCATGAGTGCTCACTGCCAAGTCCAAAGACCCTACAAGGTGGAGATACACAACCAAAGCTGTCCTGATCACCAGAGGCTATCCAACACACGCGCATACACATGGGGAAAAAGAAAGAAAGAAAGAAAGAAAGAAAGAAAGAAAGAAAGAAAGAAAGAAAGAAAGAAAGAAAGTTTTAAAGGAGAGAGTGGAAGAAGTGAAAAAGAAGTGCAAAGGAGAGTGCAGGTCCACAGGACAGAGAGGCACTTTCTTTTTATAAAACATAACATTTAGGGGTCATTTTAGTGACCTATAAATGATGAACAATGTTCTAATAATCGGAAAAGGAGCTGGACACTAAAATAAGAAACGGGCTTCAGTGACCTCACACCATCACACCAGTGGGAGCACACAAGGGAGAGCACACCACCGGCACACCATACATACTACCACACACCATCACACCATCACACCACACCATCACACCACACCATCACACCACACCACACCATCACACCATCACACCATCACACCACACCATCACACCACACCATCACACCATCACACCA
>NW_026596069.1:23887708-23893956 GCF_907164565.1 Psammomys obesus
ATCACACCACACCATCACCACACACCATCACACCACACCATCACACCACACCACACCACACCATCACATCACACCATCACACCACACTACCACACACTATCACACCACCACCGCCACACCACACCACACCATCACCCCGCCACATCACCACTACCGTGGCTAACCACAGCAGAACGGGTCTTCCCCAGCTTCCGTCATGCTCATAGACTTTGGCTGGATCAGACAGCGCTCTCAGTGTCCTGCTCCGTGTAGGAAAAACTAACCAACAATATTTCATTGTCTAGGCTATTGGCTGCTGCTGTTATTGTTCCAGGTCAGCTACTGGTAAAACCTAAGCTTTCATCACCAGGAAGACATCACTGGCTAAGAGACAGCGAAACCCCACACTTCCTCCGAAACGTGCTCCATAGTGCAATGGTAAGACGTGGCATTAGCTCACCATTCCAGACCACGTGGCCAAATCCCTAAATACAACTGAAGAGTGAGCAGAGCTGTACCTGTGGGCATAGGTCCCTGCTGTTCTACACTCAGCCTTTTCTTTGACGGTTGTGAGCTGCCATGTGGGTGCTGGGAATTGAACCCAGGTCCTTTGGAAGAGCTGGGCTATCTCTCCAGCCCGGCCATGCTTTTGTTTTTTTTTCCCCCTTTCAACTCCTTTAATTTCAACCATCTGTCATAGAGAGCCCATGAGCAAGCCCTGAATCACGTTCCACCTCACTTTTAAACCTTCAGCCTCCAAACTGTGCAAACCTCCTCTGTGGCTTCCAGCCTGGCCACCCCGGTGCTTCTCGGTGTGCCGCAGGACTCCCCGGGATCCAGAGGCTGGGGCCAGGCCCCTCGGTCCACCGGGAGCCTAGACAGGAGGCAAGGAGTCCAGATGAAGCAACTCACTGACAAAATGCAGCCCGCTGTGGGGCTGAAGCTTGTCGGTGCGAAGAAGGAAGCAGCAGTGGCCAAAGCCAGGGACAGACTGTGTAGAAGATGGAGAATGCTGTGGCTCTGTGATCGGCAGCTTCTGCCCACGATTCTCTCAGCTTTCTATCATCAGCTTCAGAGAGTTTTCGAGCCGATTCTTCAGGAACAGCAACCTTCCTCTTCTGTGCTACCTTGTGCTTGAGGACAACTTGTATGTTCTCGGAGGCGAAGGCCACCAAGTCAGTGCTCACTGATGTCATCACACTGCAGAGAAGAGCAGTCTGGGGAAGATCCATATGCCATAGTCTCCGGTTCAGCCAGACAGGGCGTGGCAGACACAATGGACGGGGTCCGGAAGAGCAGCCCCGACAGAACTTGGCCGACAGGTTGGGAGGAGGGGTCCTTGCAGACTGCTGCTTGGAGCCACCTTTGGGAGCCATGGCAGAGAGGAAGACCAGCAGCTGGGAGCAGGGAGACTGGGAAGGCATGGAAAGCAGAACATGGAAACATCATACAGAACTCCATTAGCTCCATGACATATGCTGCGATTTTTGGAGATGGTGTCACTGTGTGTCATAGCTAACTTGAAACCCAGAGTAGCTTCAGGTGGAGACCCTTCTGTCTCAGCTGTGGTGCAATCACAAGGGTATTCTACAACATCTGGCTCTAATAAGCTATAGTTTAAATGTATGTTTATTTCAGAGGCATGAGATGTTTTGGAAACACTGTGTGTCCCTAGAGAGGGTGTAGGCAGGACAAAGGCATGATCTCCTTGAGTACCCTTTCTAGTGGTCACTACTGAAAGCTCCTTAAAAACACAGTTTCAAAGCTTCTACATGAAGGGGTGAAGCGATGGCTCAGTCAGTAAAGAGCAGGCTACACAGCATGAGGGCCTGAGTTCAGTCCCCAGCTCCCATGTCAGCATGGTAAGCAGAGTCCCAGCACAGAGGAGGCAGACACACAGACACACTTGGATTCCTGGGACTCACTGGCTGGCCTGGCCTGCCTCACTGAATCAGCTAGCTCCCGGCTAGTGAGTGAGCCTGTATCAGTAGATGAGAGAGATAGATAGATAGATAGATAGATAGATAGATAGATAGATAGATAGATAAGAGAGATAGGCAAGTGATAAAGGTGGAGGCGCTGAGAGGTAGCTCGGTGGTTTAGAGCTTGGACAGCTTTTTCGAGAAGGGCTGGGCTCAGTACCAACAACAATGTCAGACAGCTCACAGTCACCTGTAACTCCAGCACCAAGAGATCTAACTTTCATCACACACACTCACAATTAAAAATATAACTCTTTAAAAATACTATAAGGTCAACAGCCCTGAGAAATGACACCTGAAGGTGTTCTCTGACTTCCCACACACGCACACACACCTACACACACGTTCTGTGTATACAGTACCAGCACCACGTGTGCCCCACCGGTGTGCCTGCTGCCCCAGGAGGACAGAAGAGGGCCCTGGATCCCCTGGAGCTGGAGTTACAAACAGTTGTGAGCTGCCATGTGGGTGCTGGGTCCTCAGAACAAGCAGCCAGTGCTCATAACCACTGAAACATTTCTCCAGCCCTTATTTCATGTTAACTCCCTCTCTCTCTCTCTCTCCCCTCCCCTACCCTCCCCCTGCGTGTGTGTGTGTGTGTGTGTGTGTGTGTGTGTGTGCGCGCGCACGCACAGGAAAGCTTTGGTGCCCACGAGAGCCACAGAGGTACCAGACCCCTGGAGTGTGAGCTATCCAGAGTGAGTCTGGAAACTGAACTCAGACCCTCAGCAAGTGCTCTAACCACTGAGCCACATCTCTTCAATTCCTGCTTTTAATTTTTTTTTTTTTTTCTGGAGAGATGGCTCAGTAGTTACGAGCACTGGCTGCTCTTCCAGTTACCCAGGTTCAGTTCCCAGCACCCATGTGGCAGCTCACAACTGTAACTTCAGTTCTAGGCTCTAGAGAGCCCACTTCTGCCTCCCTCAGGCCTGGACACAGCTAATGCACATACATACATTCAGGAAAAACACTCACACACATAAGATCAAATAAATAAATCTAAAATAAAACAGAAAAACAGAGATTAGTGAGGACATCCAATGTGTCAGTATGGCACTGAAAATGAACCTTATGAAGACAATATACAAACAGAGAAATGTGAAGAACACAGTATCAGCTAAAAGGGGGTGTTGATACTAATTGGATACATTACAATGGGCTTGTCACATTATGGAATAAATGTGGCATTCTTTGTATTTGCGAACAAAGACTGCAAGATACACATTTACTAAAAAACTCATCAGCCAGGCATGATGGCTTGAGCCTTTAATCCCAGCACTTGAGAGGCAGGTAGAGCTCTGTGACTTGAAAGTCAGCCTGGTCTACACAGTGACTTTCAGGACAGCCAGGGCTACACAGAGAAACCCTGCCTTGAAAAAAAAAATAACAAAACAAGAACTCTGGCAATCTCAGTTTGGAATACATTCGTAATCACACATTTGTAATTCTGGTACTTGGGAGGTAGAGGACAGGAGTCATCCTAGACTGCAAAGTAAGTTCCAAGCCAAGTGACCTACAGACTACCTCATCTCAGGAAAAAATATCAAAAAATTGTAATTGTATTAGAATGATTTCTCTTTTTTTTTTTCCAAGATTTTTAGCATTGCTTTTACATCCATCCTTTCCACTGACAAAGTCTTTTGTGCTCTGATGGATTCATTAATAGAGACATCTTTCTCAAATCAATCCACGCATCTCCAAAGAGAAGCTGTTTTCTTTCTGATTCATTAGCCCAGATGCTTTGACACAGTATTCAGATGCTGGTTAGTCACTTCACACCTCCGGGTAACTGATGGAGACTTGTCATCTGGGGCCTTCAGTGAATTACTGGCTTGTAGTGGAAGCTGTGAAACCCACGGACACTAAACAGTTGCTGAGACCATTTGCCTCAGAAATCCAAATGCCCAGCTTATCAGAAAGGCCACAAGCATCAAGGTTGTGAACACTGTAGTTTCCTTGGTCCCCTCCTTCAGATGACATCTGAGCTGGTCACTGCTGGGTGAAGAAGGTTAAACATTCTCTTTGTTGTTTTCCCCATAAGCTTGTTTCTTAAAGCTTAGCAACCAGGGGTGAAAGTAAGAAAGGCTCAGTGGCATGGTGGCACAGATCTGAAGTTGTTTGACAGCACTTTGAGAGGCTGAGGCTGGAGAACCTCAAGTTCAAGACTAACCTGGGATATAAAATGAGAGAGAGCCTGTCTCAATAAGGCTAGTAAGAGGAGCAAGAAGCCAAGTGTGGGAGCACATGCCTGCAATCTCAGCACGTGAGAGGCAGAGGTAGGAGGACGCTTGCACCTTCAAGCCCAGCTTAGTCTGCACTCCAAGTTTCCAGCTAGTGAGGGCTATCTAGGAAGACCCCATTTTGAATCAAATAAAAATGATTCCTTTAAGTAGTTAGCAACAATGGCACAACCCAGTAAGAAAAAAAGAACATTGTGAACATTTGCTTTGCCATATTGGTTTCCGACATGACCCTAAAATCCCTGTGAAAAGGAAAGTGTTGATCCTCTTACGATTGCAAGTAGAGGCAAGGTTAAGGCTCCTCCTAGTTGGCAAACAAGCAAAGCACTACCTACTTTCCAGACCTATTTAGTATCCAGAGTCTGGAAACCCTGGGAACCAGTGAGAAGCAGCCTGGTGACCTCAAAGCTGAATGGCCCCCTCACTCCGACTGTTCCTCTTTTATCTCAATGGCGATGGAAACCAACTTTGCCTTTCTAATGCTCTTGCTTACTTGTTTAACAGGCACTGTTTTGAGAACCAAATGAGATGTCAGAAGTTAAATTTAAAAAAAGGGAGCACCGGGGGTGGACAGGAGGATTGGAAGTGTGAAGCCAGACTGGCCTTCAGGACTCTGCGCCTGCCTGATAGAAAGGTTATAACATACAGTACATGCTATCACATGCTATGACATATGGTAGCTGATATCGAATAAAGGAAGAAGCATGCCAGAGGGGCTCAAGGGGAGCCAGCTTCCTGAAAACAGAGAGCAAAAACGCAGAACCTCTATAAACCAAGGTCCGGGGCTACCTGCTGCTATCAGACACGTCCACAGGTTATAAACAGGGACAAGGGGACAGCACTTAAGAGGCTGAAGCAGGAGGATCACAAGATGGAACCTAACTGGGGCTAAAAAGAAAATGAGACCATGTATCCAAAAAAGGGGGGCATACAGAGAGAGAGAGAGAGAGGAAGGGAGGAAGGGAGGGAGGAAGAGGAAGGGAGGGAAGGAGAGAAAGAAACAGAACATCGGGCAGGGGGGGGCACCCCAAGACAGGCAGGGGAGGCCTCACAGCTTCCAGCTGTGATCCCCAGTCAGGCACAGGCACCAGGAAGAGCGCAGTACTCCTCCAGCCTGCCCACCCATCCCTGCGCAGGCAGTGTCTGTCGCTGGATGGCACCTGAGTCACTCACGGATCAACACGCTGGGCTTCCCTGGATGCCTCTCCCACAGCTGCTGCCAGATGGTGAGCTCATGCTTCTCCACAAAACACTCTTTCAAAGGCACCTCTGATCCAGATGATTAGAAAGGGGACGCTCCGGGCATTATCCTATGCTCGTCTTCGGCAAGGCTGGAGCACCCATGTTCAGGGCGGAACAGACCTGAGTGGTTTAAGAGCTTTTGGAGTTTCTTGGCAAGCCTGAGCTAAAAGTGCAGTGTCCCCCACCCCACGGCCCTCACCAGCACAACCCCTGTGTGAACACCATCCTTTCAGCCCTCACTAGAGCGTTTATCTCAGTCACGGAGTCTCTGTGGATGCACCTTCCTCATTTGAACCCATCTTTACGGTGATGGTTCTTAAACAAGAAGGCAGCATGTGGGATGCCCTCTTTTAGGGTCATCCGGACCAGGTCTTTCAACAGCAAGTCACACTACATCCAGACTTGGCATTGAGGGGTCTATCATGGCGTCCAAGATGCCTCAGCTGACCACCATGCCACAGCCAGGAGGCAGCACTTTGAGAACTAGGTGCTTCCAAGGGCTAGCCACAAGACAGGGCTCTTGCCAGGTAGGTGGGGTTGGGTACTTGTAGCTCAGCCAGTGGCCACATTCATACAAACGAGATGAAAATTTATGCAAATGAGATTCACAGAATAATAAAAGCAAAGTTCAAGTCAGTTGGTACCTTACCATGGTGCACACTTGCAATTTCAGCACTTGGGAGGCCAAGGCAGGAAGAGTTTAAGATCAGTCTGGGCTATATGGCAGACCCTGAAAGAAAGAAAGAAAGAAAGAAAGAAAGAAAGAAAGAAAGAAAGAAAGAAAGAAAGAAAGAGAGAGCGAGAG
>NW_026596069.1:23894056-23901855 GCF_907164565.1 Psammomys obesus
AAGAAAGAAAGAAAGAAAGAAAGAAAGAAAGAAAGAAAGAAAGAAAGAAAGAAAGAAAGAGAGATGGGAGGGAGGGGGAGGGAGGGAGGAAGGGAGGGAGGGAGGGAGGGAGGGAGGGAGGGAAGAAAGAAAGAAACCGAGGAGGGGGACACAAGGATGAAGGGGAAAGAGAAAAAGAGAAATGAGGGTCTATTCCCTACTTTTAAACAGAAGCCATACATTTTGAAAACCAATCACACAACACAAAAGACAGATGGGTTATGAGTTAAAAGAATCACAGAGCTCAGAGTTGTGAACATTATTGAAGTTTTTCTTCCACTCTGGCTTGGAAACAGTTGCAAAAGCTCTGCTCCACCCTTGACGTTCTTTGTGGTCTGTCTGTTCAGCCTTTCTGCCGCAGCCTCACAGCCTTCACTCTAGTTGCCCTGCATTAGATTTCCACAAAACCTTGACAGGTCCCATTCCAAATTCTTCATTTTAATAAGGAAACTAATTCCAGCAAGTTTATGGGATTTGCTCATAGGGACAGTTATCATTTTCTTAGAGCAGACGTTGAGTTTCCACAACTTTCTTTGAAAGGGTTTTGCACATGATAAATTCAGGTGCAAGAGGGAGTCGGGGAAGGATGCGACACAAAGTACTGCACGCCATGTATAGATGCACAGGCCACCTTCCTGGTGTATGCTTTCCAGAGTTTGGGATTTCATAGCCCGGGGGCGGGGGAGGGATGTTGTTGGTAGTGTTAGCCAGCTGCTGACATTGACAAGCTGTCATAACTACTGATCACTTAACATCATTAGCCCATTAAAAAAAAAGATTATTTTAATGTCCCAAAATTAAAATTTTTGAATATATCACCAGAATAAACTGCATAACAGCATGGATATGATTCAGGTCTATTTAAAAATCTCAATCAGACCTCTTTTTCATTTGTTTGTCCTGTACAAAGCAGCCACCAATACGCTCAATGGTTCTTGTCTCACCATGGTTCGAAAGGCCTTTCCCATATCTGAAAGCGGTGGGCGTTTCCCCTCAGAAAAGTGCACACACCTGATTCTGAGTGCAGTCCGCCTGTAAGTCCAATGGCTTGAGGGGCAAGCCTGTTGTTAGCCAGGGATTTCCCTCCATGCTTTTTAGCCAGGGACTGTACCAGCTGTAGGAGAAGCAGAAGCAGGCCCCATCTCCAGCTCCTAAGATGCTCAGGACCCAGCGTCTCTGCAGTAACACGCATGCTCACTGAGAGAACTCGCTCTCCCTGGACCCTGACTGTCGATGATGTTACCAAACACAGTAAGAATTTCCCGCCCAAGGGCCTCAGGGCTTTGAGATGAGCTGGATGCAGGTGGAAAATGTCAGCTCCATAGTGTGACAGTGGGGGAATCCTGAAGACGAAGGTCGGCTCTTCGGCAACGGATAGAGCAAGAGGCCATCTTGATCTCACAGCCACACTCCAGGCCCTGCTAAAAATGTGTTCTAGTCAGTCAGCTTGGGCTGTCGGTGTGATGCGGTCCATGGTCATTTGAGGGAATAGCATTTGGGGAATTGCCCAGATCATGTCGCCGTGTTTGTGAGGAACTGTCTTAGCTGTTGATTGATGTGGGAGGGCCCTGCCCACTGTGGGTGGTGCCACCCCTGGGCAGGTGGACCGGGGGTGTGTAAGGAAGCAGACCGAGTAAGCCAGGGGAGGTGAGCAAGAGAAAAGAGTTCCTCTGTGGTCTTTGCTTCAGTTCCTGCTCTGACTTCCCTCAGTGATGGACTGTGACCAGTGTAAGGTGAAATAAGCCCCTTTTTGCCCCAAGTTGGTTTTGGTCAAGGCTTTCTCACAACAACGAAAAGCGAACTAGAACTAGACACTGGTAGAGCAGCCAACTCAAGGCTCAAGCAGCAAGTATATGGTGATCCCAGCAAGACTGGCAACACCCGAGGAACGGGGGTTGGCAGAGAGCGGCGTCCCACGACGCGGTAGGTTGTTACAATTGCTGTGATCTGTGTGTGAAACGCGCCTCACAGCTTCCTGTGTTGGAAGGCTTGGTGGGCCTGGCTCAGCCACCCTCCCTGAGTGCAGAGGCGATGTGGTCAGCCAGCCTCCTGCTCCAGGGCAACGCTATGCCCTCCCTGCCGCTGTCTGCCATGGTGGAATGGCCTCCATTGAACTGTAAGTAGAAATTAGCCCTTGAGCCCCTGAACTGCCTCTGTCTGGACATTTTATCACAGCAGCGGAAGGAGCTGAGACACCATCACGGCCCATTTTTGGGTGGCGTTTGCGGGCAGGATGATGTACCTTACCTTCACTGCTGGCAGTGGGCAGGCAGCGTGGTCAGGCAGTGTTTGGCTTAACACAGACTACCCTCTTCTACCTGCGACAGCTTGTGGCACTCAAGGCCGACCCCACAGAACATAAGGACTTACTTCTGGAAAAAGCCAGGTAAGAAACAAGAAAAGTCCTGCTGCAAGCTTCAATGTCCGTCTGTCTGTGTTTTGGGGGAAAATCATACATTGCAACTGACCTACCCCTTCGCCACCATCCTTCCTTGGGGGCAAGACTCTGGATCCTAAGGCGACAGGATGCTTTATCCCTGGCCTTCTGTCAGACCTGACTCCACCCGGCTCTGTGGAGCCTTAGTGTTTATTTTATTTCTGTTTTCTCCACAAGGCTCTGTCCCCAGTGGTGAAGCCCTGGATCATAAGAAGAGAAGATGCTTCTCTCCTTGGGTCTTCTAAAGGACCCAACCCATCCTGACTGCATAGAGGCCACCCTTTAAAATCTATGTGGCAAAGGGAGGCCGTTGCTGTTCCCTTAGCTGCTAATGCTTCTGGCTCTAACATCAGCAGAATTTAGAAAAGAATGGGGCAGCTAAACAGACATCAGCAACAGGAAAGGCCTCCCTGCGGAGACTGCCAAGTCTTTTTCCCAGATAAAAGTTGGGGAAAGTCCTTACTGGTGGGTGGTTAGAAGAGAGGCTTTGGGGGAAGCTGAGAATTATTTAAATGAAAACCGTTTCTTATCTAGAAAGGACCAAAGAAGGTGATAATTTGACAGATTTAAATGGAAATGCGCTGTGAATTCAGACATTTGGCAGTGGGTTAACCGTGAAAGCTGCCCCTCAAGCCGCGCACCGTACAGCGCCCGCCTTTACGCCCTGTTCTCGTTAGTACTATTATTAAAGTGTATAGCGGCAGAGATCTGCCCTGTTTGGTTTGTATATGTCATTAAAATTAATTCTATTTCATTTGTAAGTTCTTCATAATAAAGCTTTAATTAGAACGACAAACAAGCAAGGCTCCTTGGCTTCCCAGGCCGTCTCTGCTCGAAGACAGAAGGGCAGCCCGCTGGGTGTGAGGGAGGCTGGAAAGCCTGCCCTGCCTCTTCTCTTCCTCCTCGGTCTTCCTTTCCTTTGTTTGGCTTCCTGTTTCCTGAGCCTGCTGGAATGTGAGTGTTAAGTCTCCAAGTACAGAATTTGTGAACCAGCTCTGCCCACCGCTTAACCTCTGCATGTTGGGAAACCGTGCCAGCCAGGGGACCTCCTCCCCCAGACTACCCGAGGAAGGTACAGATCTTACGATCAAAATAGCTCAATCACAAGCAGGGGCCTTTTAGAAAACAAAGAGGCAAGCACAGTTTCACGCCGCGTAAGGAGTCCAGAGAGGCGCAAGCTCTGATCCCTTCAAGCCCCAGCACCTGCTGAGGGTGTTGTAGGGGACAGAAATAGTTTCGTCAGCTTCTTCTTTAGGTTTTCTCTCCTGTTCATCTGTCTGTCTGACCCTCCTTTCTTCGCCATTTCAATGACAGCTGTCAGTCCTAGAAGAGCTGCTTAAGACTCCGGGTTAGGGAAGCATTCAACGCAGCTGGCTTTCCTGCCAAGATCGAGAGAATCAGAGAGCCCAGCCCTTTAGACCCAGGGGTAAAACCACTTTGTTGGAGCCACCATGCTCATTCTATGTGAGAATGGAGGTGGGTGGAGGGCCCTTACTGTTTGCAGTAACCAATCAAGAGAACTGTAGACACTGCAAGGGAGCTCAGAGGGTAGAGACCCCTGCCACCCAGCCTGAGGGCCTGAGGTTGATCCCTGGGACCTACTTAGTGGAAGGGAAGACCTGGCTCCCACAGAGTTGTCCTCTGTCCTCCACACTCCTGTGCCGTGGCATACACAGAATTAATAAATAAAAATGTAACTTACAGGGGAGAAAAAGCTGCAGCCTATCTCTTGAAGGAAATGTGTTAGCGGTCATTAGCAGCCGCCTGGGAAAACTGGTTAGTAGTAGTTAACAGCTATCTGGGATTTGAAAGGAACCTGGCAGGAAGACAGGGCGAGTGCAGTCTGGGGAGAGCCTGAGAATTCCACAGAGAGGCTCCGCAGCTCCTGGCTCTCCGCCCTGCCGGGTTAGGCATGGACCAGGTCTAGCCCCCAGGAGAGCTCCTGCTCTGCCTTCATTTTTATCATTGTTGTTAAAATAATTAACTGAAAAAGATGGAATCTATGCAAGGTGTGTGCATGAGAGTGTGATCCCTATAGAAGCTGGGATTGGCACAATCAAGTTAACCGGCATGTCCATCGCTGCCCACCTCCTCCACGCGGTCCTTGGAGAACACCGTCTCCAGCACCCCGCCATGTCTGTAGCTCTTAAGGAAGACGTGGTGGAGAGGATGGCTTGGTGTGTAAAGGCGCCAGCCTGAAGGCCTTGGGCTGGACCGCAGAACTCACAGGGACCACGAGAACAACTCCCGAAAGCTGTCCTCTGGCCTCCACACGTACACAGCATGCTGTGTGCTCACACGTATGTGCTTACACACGCACACACCGCACCTGCACACATGCAAACTCATATACACAGTAATCATATTTTTCAATTATTTATCATTATGTCTATTATTAATGTCCTCTTCTCACTGTTGTATTGCTTGTGGGTTTTGTTCTTCGAGACAGGATCTTGCTATGCATTAACAGGTCAAGCTAACCTCAAGCTTGAGCTCTTCCTGCCTGTCTCTTGAGTGCTGTGGCTACAGGTGTGCACCGCTATACCTGGCTATCGACTAAAGATTTTAATATGAAGTAGCTGACTGTGTGCGTGTGCGTGTGTGTCTGTTAGTAGGAATCAAACCCAGAGCCGCCTACATGCTATGGAACAAGATGGCTCATCAGTTGACTGCTCTTGTCAAACTTGGCAACCGGAGTCTGATCCCTGGACTCACATAATGGAAGCAGAGAACCAACGCCCCCAAGCTGTCCCCTGACCTCCACATGTGTGCTCTGGCATGCATCTCTCCCAAATAAATAAACAAATGCAATTAAAAGCAAAGTAAACGAACATTTCCATTACTTGAGTGCAGCACATTGTCCTTGGAGGCATAGGGAGGAATTAGGCCCAGAATTGACAGTCTCAAAGATGGTGTTGTCCACCCTGGTAAGTCTGTCTCCGTTCTGCCGAAGGTTGTTCTTCTACGGTTGTTATTTTATTATTGGGGTGTGTGTGTGTTTTCTCACTTATGCGTGTGCAAGCATGCTGTGATCTATGTGCCTTGACCTCAAGTGGTTATCAAAGGGCTTTTGTGGAGTAGGCCCTCTTCTCCCACCTCTATAGTGGTTCTGGGATTAAATTCTTGGGGGGCAAGTGCCAGCCTCTGCCATTTCACACACACACACAAACACTCGCACACACATGCTACAGGTTATATTTGTAATGACTCCTGTAGATGAGGCACCGGGGCAGAGGAGATTTTCCCCACAGAGAGAAGAGCTGCTGATATCTAGAGCACATTCTGTTTTGAAGGGTAAGAGAGACGCTCCGTGCTCTGGCCCTTTCTTCAGGTGTGACACACTCCAAGGTTGGTGCTTTACTTGTTTGGTTTAGTTTGGTCTGGCCTGGTTTTTGGTGTTGGTTTTGGTTTAAAAGATGGGGTGGAGGAGAGGAGCAGGGGAGGAGATGAGGAGGGAATGAGGGAGGGGGCTACAACAGGGATACAAAGTGAATAAACTATAAATAATATAAAAAATAAAAATTTAATTTAAAAAAGGGTGGGGTGGGAAGGGAAGTTCCTTCACATCTGGAAAAATGAACCTCTTGCCTCAGGCCTAGTGCTCCAAATTTCTACAGAAATCCAGAAAAGTCTGGGCAGCTGAGGTATGGGCGCATTTTCCCTTTGGGTCCCTCCCTAGGGCCTTTTGGCACGGCAGCTCACAAACTGTGGTCTTTTCTTTCTGTAGCCGCTCTTTAAGACAACCCAGGTCCCATTCTACAAATGGGAAAGCTAAGGCTCAAAGTATTAAAAACTGGGAGCAAGTTCACAGAGATAGTGGAAAAGCCGAGATTTAAGTACAGATCTAGCTTCCTGCAAAGTCCTGGTTTTTCTGAATGCTATAGTTTGAGCCTTCAGTATCCTCTACCCCCCAAAAAAACCCATGTGCCGAAGGCCCAACCCCACCTTCAGTGCTGTGAGGACACAATAAATACAACACCTGGGGTCCATTCTAGTGAGGTAATGTGTCAGGGAGGAAGGTCAGGGGGTTATGCTCTTGAAGGGGATTTCGAGAACCATAACTGCTCCTGTTTCTCTCCCTGTTTCCTCATGTTCCCCTAATGATGGACTGCACTGCCCCAGGTCATGGGAGTAGAGACTGGGTCCCCTGAAAACACAAGCCAAAATGGACTTTTTCCTTCACTTATTTTGCTGCAGTGACCCAGTGCAGACTAACACATAGGTATAATTCCTTGAACACAGAGACTAAATCTGCCCACCATTATCCAGGACCCTCCCTCTGGGCTCTCTCTCTCTCTCTCTCCCTCTCTCTCTCTCTCTCTCTCTCTCCCTCTCTCTCTCCCTCTCTCTCTCTCTCTCTCTCTCTCTGTGTGTCCCTCTCTCGCTCTCTCCCTATGTCTCTCTCTTCCTCAACAGCGTCTCAGGTGGCCTAGGCTGGCCTTAAGATCTCTCTGTTGCAAAGATGGCTGTGATCGCAGTCCTGCTTCGTCAGTGGGATTAGAAGCAGGTGCCACAACCTCTGCTTCCTGCGGTGCTGGGCTCAGACCCAGGGCACAGGGCCAGCACCCGCCAAGCTGCTGCCCCAGCGTCTGCCTGGATCTTCTTAAGGACACGGAAATTTCTACAGTAATCTTTTCATTCCCAAACAACCACACGAATGATGGAGATTACAAAGGTGTTAATCTTTAACAATGCTGGATAGCACAGGGCCCCCCTCAAAAAGTGAATGCTGCGGTCTGAATTCCTAACAAGCCTCTTCAAATCTCATACTAAGGAAGAACCAAATGCATGACAAAGGAGCAAACAGAAGATGCAGGAAGTGTAGGTGCCCTGTTGTAGACCTTTGGCTGAGGCCCGGCAGAACCCAGGGACAACAGGACCAAACCCACACCTGAGCTGATAGGGATGCGCTCCCAGACTTCAGGAAGCACCCCGCACATCCCTTCCCACCCTCCACCCCTCACACCCCTCCACCCCTCCACCCCTTCTCATCCCTTCTCCCAAGAAGGAACTCTGTGAGAGACTCCCAGAATAAATAACGCAGTGCTCTGAGCTTGAATGTGTTTGTCAACACAATAACATCTCCAGTGAAGTCATTTTCTTTGGACGGACACCCAGAGGCCACACCCAGCTTGTAGAGCGTGGCAGCTAACTTTACGTCTGTGTGCAGTTGTTTGGCTTAAGGCCTGTCCAAATGTCACCGTAAAGCTATTTTCTAAATGTATGAATGTTAAAATCGGTACGCTTTCTGGGGACTTTGCGGGTGCCTGCACCTTTGTGTGTGTGTGTGTGTGTGTGTGTGTGTGTGTGTGTGTGTGTGTGT
>NW_026596069.1:23901865-23904972 GCF_907164565.1 Psammomys obesus
TGTGTGTGTGTGTGTGTGTGTGTGTGTGTGTGTGTGTGTGTGTGTGTGTAAGTGTATATGTGTGAATGCTGGGTCTGAGGAAGAAGTCAGCTGTACTGCCCTTCTGCATTCTCTGCTGTGTGTGTGTGTGTCACTGAGTCTGGCGCTAAGAGGTAACAGCAAGTTCCACTGATCCTCCTGTTTTGCCCCACAGTGCTGGGGTGACAGTTGCATGTGTGGCCTGGCTTGCTAGCTTTGACTAATTTTGGTTTCGTTTTTAATTTTTGACACAAGATCTCATGTAACACAGGCTGACCTCAAAATCTCTGTGTTGCCCACGTAGACTTGGAACGTCCTCAAGGCTGCAACATGGAAATTCTTCCCGAGCCACCAGACTGCTGCTCTGCAGAACTGGACACAAGACTCCAACCCTGACTGTTGGTTAACCTGTGTCACCAGCATTCTCGCCTGCCTTAGGGATTTCAGACATGCAGGCCCCGCAACCTCACAAGTCAAGTCGTTGAATAGTTCTATCCATATCCTAATACTCAGAGCATAAATAAATGACGTCATTACAGGTTACACTTGGGAAGCAGATAGCAGTTATATTAGTGAGCATTTCCTTGCACGGAGAGCACATTGTGTATTATGCCCAGAGGTTCAAACATTGTCCAGTGCTCACCAAGCCAATGTGAAGTGGAGCTTCCAGGTGAAAGACAGGGATTCAAGGTGAATGGCACTGCCTCCCTTTGGGAGATGCTGACGCTGTAGCCAGGGATGGGAACGGGAGTGGAGTACTTGCATGAGTCTCAGAGCTGGTGTGAGGAGCCAGCCTACAAACACGTATTTCCATCATGTCTCCTAAGCCACCGGTGTCTCCATTTTCTTCCACCCATGAGCTATCTGTGATGTCCTGAAAGTTCAAGTGAGAGAGGGCTTCAGAAAGGTGGAGTGCTCCTCAGCATCAAACGCTTAGACAACACCAAAGAAGGAAGGTGGTCCCAGTTTGAGAGACAAACACCAACAAAGGCTCCCCAAGTCATGGTCAAAACAAAAGTATCTCTACCCCACTAATGCTAGGACTTCTGGAAGGACCAAAGCACAAATTCTACCGCTGAATTGAGAGGCATCGAAGAGTCAGGAAATCGTGTTAGAATCTCAAGTAATCAGCAAAATGTCAATGGAAGAACAGATAAAACCCGGGTCACAGACGGGAAGATCTTGGCAATGTACAAAGATAAAACAGTAAAGGGATAACAGAAAAAAAGAGGCTTGAGCGTTATCGCTTGGTGGTAGAGTCTCTGCCTAGTAAGCATGACACCCAGGTTCACTCCCTGGTCCTACTAGAAGAAAAAGAAGAAAGAGTAAGTGGAATAACAAACTATACGACTGTTCCATACAGAACAGTACTACACAGAACCATAGTACTCTATCATCTATGCCAGTGTGCTCTACAGCTTCTATTTGGCCTTACAAACAGCAGGTAATGCTCAGGTGCTTCCAACATGGTGTCTGTGGATATGTGCTCTCGACACGCAGGGTCTTCTGAGTTAAGGATGGTGGGTTTACAAAGGTCATTCAAATGGCATCACTCACTGATGATTGCATTGGCTACCGGTCACCAGCCAGCTGATTGGGACAGAGGTCCTCACTGCCAAATCCAAGAAGAGGACAGCGGGAAGAGTGAAGGCTTTTAATTATAAGCTGTGAAGCCTGAAAGGAAGAAAAAAAAGAAACCTTCGCCTAATGTGTCTGTCCATTTGGTGTAAACTGACCTACAGGGACTCGGGCAGGAAGCTGTTCAGTTTGGTAAGTGTAGCTGTGTGTCCCAGGCTCCTGTTCCTCTGGGCTTTCACTTACTCCTGCAAATATAGTCTGATGAGCCACCGGAGACCAGGGATCATTTGTACTGCTCCCTGGAGAACACTTAGAGGCTGGGAGATGCACACGATCTTTGACATTCCTTCCTGGAAATGTGTAGTTAGTAGAGGGCTGGCCCCTCGTGACAAAGGCCTGGCTTCAAACCCCAGGACTGTGTGAACCAGTGTGGAAACGCAGGCCTCCAACACCAGTTCTTAAGAGGTAAAGAGAAGCACCAGGCATTGAAGAGTATTTTTGGCTATGTAAGGGATTTGAGACCAGCCTGGGCTACACAAAACCTGCCTCAAAATGGGGGAGGGGGACTGTAATATGGCTCAGGCAATAAAGGTACATGCTAACAAGCCTGACTGAATTTAACCCCAGGACACTCATGGTAGAAGGAGGCAACCAATTCCAGAAAGTTATTCTTTGACCTACACGCACACACACACACACACACACACACACACACACACACACACACACGAGCCCATGCCCACTAAAGGTTTTTTTTTCCCCATGAGTCTTAATGTCATGTTAACTGGTAAAGTGGTTAATGAAATGCTGTTTAGCATGGTGAGATGCCAATGGCATCAGCCAAAATCCAAACCCAAGCTTTTTCCCACAGCCTCTCAGTCAAGCCCATAGCCACAGACATTAAGAATCAAGTCCAGAAACCCAGGATCTACTCAGACCAGCCAGTACTCCCATCTGTGGGACACGGTTTCCTGAGCTGTACCTCTCAGAAGGTCCTTCCCTTCCCTAAAGTGCTAGGAATCCGTGACCTAAAGAATGTAGTACATTAAGAGGTACACATCTTTAGTACATTCAGAGATGTGTATGCTTCCTTATTAGATAACACCACTGCCACTGCTCCCGTTAACGCAAACCACCAGCCCTATAAATAAAAATAATCAGCCCCACTGCATATGCCCTTAGAAAACACAAAAAGATCCCATCTTAAAACAAACAAACAACACCCCCACACACACAAAAAAAAAAAAAAGGAAAAAAAGATAAACTAGAAAAAAGACACAATAATTCAGGATGTTTCTGGGAGAAAAATCCAATCTAATTAAGAATATTAATGAATTAGAAGTTATGGAGCAGGGTGCGGTGGGGCCTCTGGGAGGCAGAAGCAGGCAGATCTCTGTGAGTTCAAAGCCAGCCTGGTCTTCAAAGTGAGTCCAGAACAACCAAGGCTTCACAGAGAAACTGTGTCTTGGAGGAGGAGGAGGAGGAGGAGGAGGAGGAGGAGGAGGAGGAGG
>NW_026596069.1:23904982-23938654 GCF_907164565.1 Psammomys obesus
AAGAAGAAGAAGAAGAAGAAGAAGAAGAAGAAGAAGAAGAAGAAGAAAAAGAAAAAGAAAAAGAAAAGTTATGGTAGGATGATAGCTGGGAACACTGCTACAAGCCTGAAATCCTAGGCTGAACCTGAGGACATATGATGAGCTCAAGTGCTGGGCTATAAAGCGAGACTCTGTTTCAAAAAAAAAAAAAAGAGAGGGAGCTAGAGAGACAGCTCAGCAGTCAGAAACACTGTCTGCTCTTCCACAGGACCCAGGTTCAACTCCCAGCACCTCAAGGTGGCTCACAACCACCTATAACTTCAGTTTCAGGGGATCCAGCGCCCTCTTCTGGCCTTTGCAGGTATGGACATGGTACACAGATGTGTAGACAAAACATTCATACACGTAAAAGAAACAGGTTTTTAAGAGGCAAAAACAAGGAAGAAATTAACATGAAATTGAGAAGTCTTGTACAACCAGGAAGAAACCTAACCGGAGACATACACAAGACTTAAATGGAAAAAAAAAATTATGGATACCCTTAATTACAGTATTAGTGGGAAGAAAAGAATGCTGGGACAAGGAGGCTGCCATTTGGGAATGTATGTGGTTGAATTAATATGTATTCTACATGGTATAACAAAAGTTCCACATAGGAGAAAAACACGAATCACAAGAATGGGAGCATTGGAGACTGGTCACCTGGTAGAAGCAGCCAAAGAGAGAGCGCCCTCAGAACAAGGCAAGGGATAAACAGCCAAAACATCGTCTCTCTCCCTCTCCGTCTCTCTCTTTCTCTCTCTCTCTCTCTCCCACACAGCTAACTAAATAACGTTTAAAAGTAAGTAAAGATAAAAATACAAAAACTAAAAACACAAGTTTTAAAACCAATCTTTAAAAATCTTCCTTACGTGTATTTATGCTTGTGTGTGCTGTGGTGCGCGTGTGTTAGGACTGGCGACAGGAACCTTTACCCAGTGAGCGAGTGATCTCACAGCCCTTAAAAATCACCTTAACATAAGGAAGTTCTTCATAAGCACTGTCCTAAACTCCAGAGCAGTGTTCCTCGACCTTGCTAACCCTGTGGCCCTTTAACACAGTTCCTCCTGGTATGATGACCTCCAATCATAAAATTATTCTGTTGCTTCTTCATAGCTGTGATTGTACTACCGTTATGAATCGTAATGTAAATATTTGATATGCAGGGTGTCTAGTATGTAACCCCAAGGGGTCTCAACCCACTGAGAACCACTGCTCTAAAGCCATACCCACCAATCAACTGAACTATTTTTAAAAAGGGCAGAGCAAATCTATTCATAGCACTATGACTTGTAATCGCAGAACACAAAAAGGTGAGGCAGGAAGAGAGTGAATTTGTGTTACATCGCAAGTGGTGGGCTAGCCTGGGCTGTATAAGGCAATAGCCCAGCATTACTTTCTTCCTGCTTATACTGAAATTAAGGGTATCCATAAATTTTTCTATACAAGTCTTCTGTATGCTTATGCTTAAGTTTCTTTCTGGTTGTACAATACTTCTCAATTTCATGTTAATTTCTTCCTTGTCTTTGACTCTTAAGGTAAAGCAAAGCAAGGTAAGATAAGGTGAACGCTTACTTCAAAGAGAGAGAGAAAGAGAGAAGAGCTGGGCATGATTTTAGTCCGAGCACTTGGGAGGCAGAAGCAGTCAGATCTCTGTGAGTCTGATAACAGCCTGGTCTACAGGGTAAACTCCAGGCCATCCAAGGCTACACAGAGAAACCTTGTCTTGAAAACAAGAAAGAAAGAAAGAAAGAAAGAAAGAAAGAAAGAAAGAAAGAAAGAAAGAAAGAAAGAAAGAAAAGAATGAACAAAGAGAGCTGGAGCTAGGGAGTAAGTGGGGGAAGGAGGGAAGAAGAGGCAGGAGGGGAGGAAAAAGAGGAAAGAAGGAAAGGAAGGATGTGGACTCTGGGTGTAGTTCCACAGTAAGGAACCTGCCCAGCATCCCTGAGACTAGATTTTACCCCCAGCACTGTAGAAAAAAGGGAAGAGTGTCTGGATACGGGCACACATCTGTAATCCCTGGGCACACGTCTGTAACCCTGCATTCAGAAGGCAGACGGAGAAAGGCCACTACATGTCTGAGGCCCGCCTGGTCTACAAAGGAAGCTCAAGTTCCAGGCCAGTCAGAGCTACAAATTGAGTCTCCGTCTCAAAAACAATAAAAGCGCTATGAAAGGCCCCTTAATCACTCTTAATCACAGGAAAAGGCACTCAGCCTCATCCACAACAAGATAAATACAAAACAAAACTCAGAGATACTAGAGACAAAGATCACGATGTTTGATAACAGGCTCATTTGACTAAGAGAAAATAGACATCCCTGAAAACTGCCAGCGGGAGTCTAAACCAGGCTAATCTCTGTAAGAGCAACTTGGCAGAACTAGGAAAGGGAAAGTCTGCCCGGGACGTGGCTCCGCTGGCTCCGTGCCTGGCTGATGTGCAGGAGCCTCCGGTTCTGTCCCCAGCAGAGCAGTAAGAAGCTCAGCTCCGCACGCTGGTTGTGCCAGCTCTCAGGAGGTGGAGGCGCATCCTCAGCGGTAGGAGGACAGGCCAGCGTGGGATGCACCAGACCCTGCTTCAATAAACAAAGAGTCGAAAGCCTTGCCTCGGCAACCCTACTCCCAGAAGTGCATTTTACCATCCTCTTGCAAATTGAGAAATGACAAAAATGGAATTACCCGCAAGCCAATGAATAGGGAACTGCTTGAATAATGGCCACACTAAGTGAGAAAAGAAAAATGCAAAGCGATGTTCGGAGTCTGCTACCACATATATATAAAACTATGAGGTGGATATTTTGACACGCATCATCACTAGCTGATGCGCTTACTGCACGTGCCAAGTAGGTTGAGCACGGTGGCTCACGCCTATAATCCTGGCACTTGGGAGGCGGAGGCCGCAGGTTTGGCACAAGTCAAAAGCCAATGTAGGCTGCGTAGCGAAACCCTTCAACACATAGACACACACAGGGGCAGGGGCTGGGGGGCCGAGAAGAAAGGGGAAGAGCAAAGAGAAGGGAAGGAGGAAAGAAGAAGAAAGGAAGGAGGAAACAAAAAAGTCAAGTGTTCCAGGAAAAAATAATTTTTTTTTCACACAACAAAGATCAGAAAGACTTTATACCAGTGAGATGTTCTTTATGCTCTCTGGTGTTTAGGTTCAGGGCCTGGTTATCTTGGGTTGGCCAGGAGTTGTTTTTACTTAGTGAGGTTTGTGCTTTTTTGCTTTGTTTATTTATTTTGTTTATTTTATTATGAAGGGGTCAGATCCATTGGAACTGGAGTTACAAACAGTTGTGAATTGCCACGTGGGTTCTGGGAATTGAACCCAGGTCCTTTGGAAGGGCAGACAGTGCTCTTAACCACTGAGCCATCTCTCCTGCCCCGTGGACTTGTGCTTTTTGAGGCAGGATCTCACAAAGCCCATATTGTCCTCTAACTTGACGTGGTTGGCTTTGAATTGTTTTGTTGTTTTGTTTTTCGAGATAGGGTTTGGTTTTCCTGTGTAACCGGTTTGGGACTTGCTCTGTAAAGCAGACTGGCCTTGAGATCCACTTGCCTCTGCCTCACGAGTGCTGGGATTAAAGGCGTGCTCCACCACGCCCGGCTGACTTCAAATCTTTGATCCTCCTGCCTCCACCTCCCAAGTGCCTAATAGTGGAGAGGAAAAGATGCAGGGTTCAGGTTAAATGAGGTGCACTGGAGCCAGCCCGGAGGCCTCTGCGTGCCCCGATTCACTTGCCTGTTCCTCAGTAAGCACATTTGTAAAGCAGGACCCCTGCCCCTGGGTTGTTTAGTCTGAGACAGCTTGGCTTATGCGCAGCACAAAGATGGGGAGACAGTTGAGCTGGTGAGGTACCAGCTAGATGAAGACCTGATTGCAGGACCTCAGCATCCACACAAAGCTCAGATGCTCTGTGTAACCCCAGCATGAGGCCAACAGACGGATCCCAGAGGCATGCTGTCTGATAACTTTCAGGTTAGCTGAGAGATACCGCCTCAAAGCTACCGTGGTTTTATAGGCTTGCTCCCTCACAAGAAAGAAAGGTGCCTAATGTTGCTCTCCAGCTTCCACGACGGAACAAAGCAGCCATTGTATCCTTCCCACATGCACGTACCACAGAGAGAGAGAGAGAGATCATCACTGCCGAGGTGCCACATAAACTTACAATTTTCTCAGGATGGTCTTGTAATGTTAAAGGAAAAGAATTTACAAAAATGTAGCTAACTAGGCTGGGGTGTCTCTCAGGAGGTAGTGCTTGTCTATTCGAAAGCCGGGTTTGGTGGCACAAACCTCTTAACCCCAGCATAGAGGCACTAAGAAGCACCCAGAGTTCAAGGTAAGCCTCCACTACACAGGCAATTTCAGGCCATGAGACCATCTCATAACTAATTATATAAAACGCACAAAAGGTGCAGTACTTTGTTTTGAAAGTGGAACAAAGTTAGCATTGTCTGAGTAAATGCTTCCATTTCTTCACTTTATTGAGGGAACAATAGCAAGCCTGTAGATGGAGGTGAGGAGACAGAGGAAACTGTAATGGCTAAGGAGAAGGCACAGAAGAGAAACAATGAAAAGCTGGCCGTTTCTAAGATGTTAAAAAGATGCCGAAGTGATGAGTCAAGCCAAGCAAAGCTGTTTTTTCCTTGTCGTGCCGAGCCACTGGCTGCCAGACTGTTCCGTTTTCCAGTCTGGGTCTATATGGATGTGTCAGTTTTCTATGAAGAGCCCAAGACCAAACAGGTTCAAGGTGAGGGGCAGTGGCAAGTCTTGCCAACCCGTGTTCTTGATTGTGACAGGGTACATTCTCCCTGGACTTACTCTGAGGACCAGCGCCTGGTGTGGGGAGGCATCAAGAAGGGGGATGAAATCGGACCAGTAATGGTCCGATTCCACCAGCCTCACTAGTTTGGGGGCCCCTCATACTTGGGGACCCCAAACTAGGCTATCTGCTCATTATTGCCTCAGATATAATCTACCATTGGAACTGTAGAAATGCAGATGTAAGGAGCCGCTGAGACTGCTACCATTTTCACTCAGAGGAAGCAACTAGAGCTGAAAGATGCCCAAATAATTCTCTTAAGAGAGGTGGCCATTCATAACTGAAATGGGTGCACTTCTAGTAATCAAATAGCTTGTCTTTAACTGCTATCATTTAGCCAGTTTTACAACACTTTTAAAAAGTAAAACCCAAGCCAAATAAAAAACCTCTTTAACTAAACTAGTGCCATCATTCCTGTGACAGCCCTGGAGAAACAGTGCAAGGCAGCTCTTTCCTGAAGATGTGGGGAGCCCTATGGGACTTTGGGGAGCATGGATGCTCCCCCGAGAAGAGTCAACATCACCTGTGACATTCCGTCCCTGGGGAGGGAAACCGTCAACCAGGACGCATTTATCCTGAGTTCCTATTAATTTCCTTGAGCGCTGAGCCTTCCAATAGCTGGTGCTGTTGAAGCAACCAGAGCCTAAGTTCTCGCTGTTCTGTGTGATCCTCTGCCTCCTCGTATTTGACTCTATAGCACGGGGGTCACAAGCAATGCTGCCTGCTTAGATGTCGGCTGCTGGACAGTCCCTGGCACGGTCCACCCCGGAGCCTCAAGCAGATAAGAGTTTTAGGTGAGAAATTTTGGCCAACAGACTACTGTTTTCAAAAGCTTTGGGTTGGGACTGGTAGCACAGGCCTGTAACCCCAGCTACTCTGGAGGCTGAGTCAGGAGGGAGGATTGCAAGTCCCAGGCCAATCTGTGCCACTTAGTGAGGCTTTGTCTCACGTGAGAGAAGAGCTAGCAGAGCCAGAATTGGCTAGAGCAGGGGATCCCAACCTCCCCAGCGCTGTGGCCCTCTAATACACTTCCTCATGCTGTTCTGACCCCCAGCCATAAGAATCATCTTGTTGCTACTTCATAACTGTAATTTTGCTACTGTTATGAATCATGATGTAAGTATGTTATGAAGGACATGTGATATGTGACCCCTGTGAAAGGGTCACGACCCAGGTTGAGAAACACTGAGCCAAAAGCTCAAGAGGCAGCTAACCTGGATTCCGCCTCATAACCGAAGGTATGACCGAGGGGAGCAAACTCCGTGCTTGCACTTAGTCGTTCATACACGATGTTTCTTTAAAGAGGGGACTAAGATGGCCTCCTCGGGGGCACAAGCTTGCAATCACAGCACAAAAGCAAAAGCAGCACGATGCTGAAAGTTCAAGGGCAGTCGGGACAGTCAGGGCTACGTGTGACACTGTGAAAAGGGAGTGAGGACTGCAGTGTGGCTTGGTGGCCAGCGGAAGAGTGCTGGCATACCAGGACAGGACCCAGGACCAATCTCAAGTATTGCGCCGATGGGTGTATTTGTTCTGGAAATTTTATTAATATTTGTTTCCCATTTGAAAAAAATCAAACTCCAGTTACCAGAGATGGCTCGGCAGTTTAAAAATACTTACTGCTCTTGCAGAGGACCCAGCTTTGTTCCTAGCACCCACACAGCAGCTCACAACCACCACATCTACCCCAGGGGATTTGATGCTCTCCTCTAGATTCCTTGGTCATCAAGCACAGAACAGCTGGTACAGTCAGCCCTCGATATTTCAACCCAGAGAGCCCGATTATGAAGTAACGCCTGCCCTCTGCCTTCCCAGTCTCCCGTCACCTGCTGCTTCCTTTTCAATGGCGCAGGGAGCCACAGAGGCCGCAGACTTAACCCACCAAAGCCACTGCACAGTCCCAGAGCCACTGTGGCCCCGCTGCGCTACTTTCCAGGAGCTAACTTACCTGAGATCTGAAACTACACCAAATCTTCAAGGCCTGTGGAAAACATTTCCCTTGAGCAGGAAGCTGATTTATTTGCCAGGAGAAGAGAATGCCTTTGCTTCCCTGACCCTTCCAGACACCAGGAAACAACAGTGGGTGACCCTGAAGATAGATCCAGACAGAGGCTCCGCTTGTATAAGACAGTCTACAGTCAGCCAAGGGTAACAGGGCATCAATCCTACAACCCGTGGCGATGGACCTAGGGACCGTTTAAGAACAACCTCTATTAAATGAATTTCCCATCGAGAACAAGCTGAGCTTGGTTGTCCACAACTGTAATTCCAGCCCTTGGAGGTAGACGTACAAAGATGAAGAGTTCAGAGGCCAGCCTGAGCTATACAGCAGGTTCAAGGCCAGTCTGAAGATTGTAGACCCTGTCTTAAAATGAAACAAAACAAAGTCAGGCTTTAGGAGAGACTGAGTGTTTGAAGTGAGGGGCTTCTGCTCTGTCGGGTCACAGCGTCATTTTAAAGGTCCAGATTAGCACTATTAAGTTTACCAAAGCAGGCTCCAAAAAGCACTCTCTGTCCCTTTCCTCTTGTCATTTGGTTCATGATGCCTAGAACTTTTTCCACCTTCTGAAGGGGCGGGGCTAGCAATTCTACTGCATTTTAGGATTGGAAAAGGTCACGAGACCCCCCATCTCCCAAAGGCAATCATTTGGAAGTTTATTAACTTGAACTGCCAATCATCCAGAGGGCACTCAGTATGTAATGAGACCTGTGCCAGGAGCGGGAATAGATCAGTGCTGAGGATAGTCGCTCAGTAGAGCAGCCCTCTCTAGAAAGCAGTTGGCCCAAGGTAGGCTGGACTTCACACACTCTTCTCTTCTCTACCACAACCCTGGACTGGGGGCGAGGAGTGCAGACACACACCCCTTTTCTTTCTTTTGTTTTGGGTTTTTTATTGTTTGCTTGCTTAATTTTGGGGTTTTTCAAGACAGAGTTTGACTGTTCAGCCCTGGCTGTCCTGGGCTACGATCAAAGGCACATACACCCTAGGAGCTCTTGACAGCCTTCTTCAAAGTCCGGCTGATACTCCATGCCATGTGCAGGCCCTGCAATGGACGCATGGCATGAGTGATCTCACAGCAATCCCATGAATTCTACACTGCTCATGGGAATTCAAGTGGCAGCTGGATAATTTATCACAGAACTAGTCTCTGGCTGAGCAGAGACTTGGAGCCTAGTGGTCTTTTTTACACCCGGTATAGACTAGTCTCTGGGGCCAGGCCGCTTCTGGGCATTTCCCAGATACAGGCACCAACCTGAGTCCTTAGCAGCCCTCCCTAGATACTGTTTTCTGCTCTAAGTCCATCCAGCACCACCAAGGGCTACTCTTTCTTAAAGACTCAACTAACTGCTATAGAATATCTGCCATAAGTTTAAGAAGTTCAAAATGCCAGAGATTCGAAGAGCCAAAGTTAAATGGCACCATTTCAAGTTGTCCAACAGCCTCCTAACTTCCTAAAGTTCGCCCAGAGGATTGTCTGATGGGAGTCACACACCTGCAGCCTCAAATGTGCTCTGAGACTTTGCGGCCCTCTGCAGAAGGGAGGAATAGAGAGCACCCTGATATTCACTCACAAGGAACTTCTAAACAGATGTGGATGTTTTCAAGCAGTGATTCCAGACAGAATGCTCATCATCTCAGACAAGCCATTAACCCAAACAGGAAGTGCCAACCCACACCACCTGCCAATTTCAAATAAACCGAGGTGCACCGTAGCTCCAAAGGACAAGTCTTTCCAATAAAGGTCTCAAAGCAAGTTGCAGACGCCACGTGCACTTGTTTTGTGTAACAATATATGGTCATGCACAGAGCAAAGTAAGATAAAAAAGGAAAGGAGCTCACTGTACACAACACAAAACAATACCCTTTTATTTTTTTAAAACTCTGGTGAAATAGGTTTCCATACGACACCCCATTAAAAAAAATAATAATGTAAACCAACCTGTGGGTTAGTCACACGGTACAGACCTCAAGAGTGTTTACAGATGCTCAGAGTATTTACAAATGCTATTCTTTAGGTAGTAAAGGTTTGTTGCAATTTCCAGCACTTTTTCCTCAGTAAAAGAAAGGGGGCTGTGTTGGTGTTCTTGTATAAAAATTCATAAATGGACAAAAGGCAATTTTCCTGAGAGAAGATTTGTTCTTGAAATCTTTTTTTTTTTTTTAAACAATTGGAAATACAGAAATGGGCTTGTGGGTATAAGAAGCATATGTCTAAGTTAACATTTTTTTTTAAATTATTTTAAGTACCATTAAGTTAAAATGTTTACATTCATTATAAAAATGCTGTTAAATCTTATGCAAATGATTTAACACTGATTGCTGCAACGCAAATTGCACTTAAAAAAATTATTGTGTACATGGAAGAAAAATATCTTGTTTGCTACCCTGTTTACAAATTCCGAGTGACCTCAGATGAGCCACGGCACAACGAACGTTGAGAAAAGTCAGTGTCTGTCATAATGCGATCTTGCAGACTAATATATTCTTGTCGAGACCCCAGCAACGCACGCGGCCTCCACGATGGTCCAAATGGCTTCCAATGAGCCTCTCCGCGAATGCTTGTGAAATGTGCACAAAGATCCACCAGGTTTGAAGAAACTCTGGGATAACCAAGGTTGATCACAAGAAGCCCATGATTTGGGTCAAAATGCATAAAACATTTTTTTTTTTTAAATCTCTCAGTCTTCCTTGGCAGACAAGGCCCCAGTCACTGCCACAGTTTCTCCCACTGGTGTGGGGCAGATCCTCAAGCAGGCTGACGGGAAAGGGCCCAGGCTGGCGGGAACAGGCCACCTGCCTGCAAAAAAGCCCATCTCTTCTTACTTCAGTAAAGCTTCTTGGGATATATATCTCTTTCAGAACAAAGGCACAGAATCACGCATCGAAGGAATGTCATGTCTGCGTTTTTGTTGCCATCTGGACTGCTGGACAGAATCAGATACAAGTGGTCTGAGGCCCACAGAGCCCCTGGCCTCTTGGCAGCACCAGCTCAGGCCAAGGCCAGGGCACACCAAGATGAATCCTGTCGCACAGAGGATGTGACTTCGGCGGGGGAGGACAGACTGACGCCTATGTAGAGGCCATCTTGACCTGAATACTTGAGGTCACTGTTCTCGGGGTTGGTGCTTTCGCCCACTGCAGACATCACCGAAGGGCCCCCCTGTTAGAAGGGAACAGAAAAGGAGGTGGTTAGCTGCCTCAACATCCGGGAACAAAAGATACTAGTCGGCAAAGCTAAGGCCATCATTGTCTGAGAACAAGTCAGGAGGAAGAAATAGAGCCAGCCTCCCTCTGCCTTGCCCAAAGCAAGGGGCATCCCCTGTGCCAGCAGAGCCATCCACCTGTTCCTGGCTGCACTTTTAGAAGAATCTTCAGAACTCAGGGAGCACCCAGCAAGATGCGAACACAGATGGAGGAAGGGGTCCTGAAAGACTCCACTGGGTCAAAGTTAAGAGCTGACAGCAAAAACAAACCATGCTGGAGAGGTAAAGCCCCGTGGGGCCAGATTAAATGCTTCCAGAGCATCTATGCACACACCAAAAAGATCAAATAATCAGAGTCTGCTCAAACTATAGTAGGGGACCAATCACATTTGAAAGATTTCCTCAAAACTCCAGCCATGTACCCTCTCGTCACACCTTTTTCTTCACAAATCTAAGTTCTGCCAAGCTCTCAGGGCTCTGTTCCATACCGGCTACTTGTTTGGAGCAGGTTAGGATTCCTTAGAACTTCTCAAATATTTTTGGGAACACCACCCTTAAATTCTTCCAACAGCCACACTGATGTCCTGACCATTTCCAAACAAACCCTGGGCACCGGCTGCAGCTATGTCAAATGGGGGCGTGTTGGGATGCTGTGTGGCTAGGACACAGTGGCGGTCCAACGGAGAAAGTCCTTTCTCAAGCAGGACCTGCGCTGCTCTCCAGCCCTCCTCACACACCCGGGTGGAGTGGAAGGCAGTGCTCTAGGAGAGAAGCCTAACTGCCTGGGTCACGTGACCAAACCCAACCGTCCACTGGTCCCCCTCTCTCTTTTCCAGCAAAAAACTCAAGATGACAAAAGCCCGGGAGCAGCTGGCCTGGGGGCACAGTCTGTGCTCCGAGTTACTCAGGAAGCTGAGGAGGAGACCAGGGAGTCTAAGATCTGCAGCCAGCACTGGACGTGAATGCTTGCAACCCCAGCACTAAGCAGGAACTTGACTGTCCAAGGCACGGCTGGGCAACAAAGCCCGGGACTATAAATGAGACCCTGGAGAGAAAGGACAGAGGGAGACACAGAGATGCAGTTAGTGAAAGGCCAATCTTTGCAACTTAGCAACACCCAAACTCAAAAGTAAGAATGAGAAAAGAAAAGAAGAAGGGAAATCCCTCTACTCAAAATTTCATTTAACTATGACAAGCATAACAACTAAAGCTGGTAGTAATACATGACAGGAAGAAACAGGGGTGGCAAAGGGAGCAAGCTTCACAAGTCATTGAGATACCAAATTGTTTGTTTTGTGTTGTTTGTTTTTTGTTTGTTTTGCTTCTGTTTTGTTTTTTTTGTTTGTTTTTTGTTTTTTGTTTTTTTTTTGTTGTTGTTGTTGTTGATGTTGTTTGAGACAGGATTTTTCTGTGTAGCCCTGGTTGTCCTGGAACTCACTTTGTAGCCCAGGCTAGCCTTGAACTCAGAGATCCCCATGCCTCTGCCTCCCTAGTGCTGGGATTAAAGGCGTGTGCCAACATGCCTGCTCCAGATGTTTAAAATTTTGTACAGATTCTTGCGAAATCGCTGAAATAACTGCAATAATGGTGTCAAGCAGCTGGAGGCCACAGATAACGTGTCACTTGTAACTCTGAGTCACTTCAGATCTTAATTCCAGAAACTCCATTACAAGCACATTTAAGGCCGAGTGACACAAAAGCAACAGCTTCTGTAGAGCAATTTCTGTCACATCTGACTTTTCATCAATCCCACGCTAGCTTCTGGCTGTGTCTTGTTTCTCTGAAGCAAGCGTTACTTCTGAGAAATTCATAGTGTGCTTGGATTGCCCGGACAGCTAGCTGGGGCGGCAGTGAGCTCGCTGCACCAAGGCTCTCCGAAAGGAAAGTCATTAACAAAGCCCTTGCTAGGGCTGGGGTCTGTAGCTCCCAGGAGCCAGGACACAAGGCTAGCCAGCAAGCAACTCAGCTGCCTGGACAGCATAAGTGGTAGGGGGAGGGGGCAAAAGAGGAGTCACAGAGGCCAAAGGCTTCTGGGATAGGACCTAGATCAGCCTGCCTGGTGGGGATGGGCTGAATTCCAAAGTTCTGGGTGGGTCCCCTAGGGTGCAGTGGCCTCTGCATACTGGTCACCCGGCTTAGACCAGGCTCAGGAGATCATCTCTGTAATCATGGCAGCACCATGCCTTGCTGTGTGAGCATTCTGAAGGGGAAGCTACTCTCTTCACACACAACACTTAGTGATGTGTGTGTGTGTACGTGTACACACGTATGCAAATGCATGTGGGGGTCAAAGGACAATTTACAGGAGGAGCATCTCTGCGACCACCCTGGGCCTTTCCTCCTGGTATTAGTGAGGAAAGGATTTTCCAAGAAGAGGCACCAGGGCCAGGTCAGGAGAAGCCCCTGAGCTGGGAAGATCTGAGAAAGGCGGGGAAGAGACGTGGCTGGAGGGCAAACCGGGAAGGCCGGCATCGAGCCCCTTCTGCCTGCTTTCTCATCTATGAAACAGATACGGTAGAGCACTGGCTACTCTTTCAGACGACCAGGGCTCAAGTCCAGGAACCCACATGGCAGCTCACAACTGTGACCCCAGTTCCAGCGGCCCTAAAACCCTGTGCACACAATACGTGCAGACCAACAGCCATGGCACATAAAATAAAAATAAATGAGAGATATCTCTCAAAAAAAAAAGTGGGAAAGTGGGGGAGGGTGTGGGCAGTGATGGCACATGCCTGAGAGGCAGAGAGATTTCTGGGTTTGAGGTCAGCCTGCTCTACAGAAAGTTCAAGGACAGCCAGGGCTACAGAGAAAGTAAAATAAAATGGTTATCTACATGCACCAATGTCAGAATATTGTCATTAACTAATACGCCTGTATCAAATCTATAGTAAGTAGCCAAGCCTAGAGAGGATTACACACATGGAAAGTACTGTTATCAAGTCATGGTGTTACCATGCCACCTCTGTATCCTCTCCTGCTCTATCCCTCAGCCCAGGACAGAAGTGTCCAGGAACAAAAGCAATGTGAGTGACTGCCAGGGGTCACGCATTTGTGTATTGTGTTTGTCTGTCTGAGACGGGGCCTTACTACGCAGCCCTAGTCGGCCTGTAGTTTACTATTTAGATCGGGCTGGCCTCAGACTTAATAAAGATCTGCCTACCTCTGCCTCCCAAAGGCTAATTATTTTAATTTTAGAGACAGCCCTTCACAGAGGGAAATGCAAGACATTCAATGGCCATTCGAAAGGCCCCTTGGCGCCTGACTTTTTTGAAAATGTTTTTTTTAAAAGAAAAGTTTCTGAGCTGCGCATAACACTCAGGAAGCTGAAGCTGGAGGAGACTGGGCTGCCTGGTGAGGTCCAAGCCAGCCTGCGTTACATGAGGAGATTCTTTCTCAAAGAAGGAAGGAAGGAAGGAGGGAGGGAAGGAAGGAAGAAAGGAAGGAAAGAAGGAAGGAAGGAAGGAAGGAAGGAAGGAAGGAAGGAAGGAAGGAAGGAAGGAAGGAAGGAAGGAAGGAAATTAAGGCACACCAGAGTTCTGTCCCAAGAACCCAAGTGTAGTGGTTGGAATAGGAATGGACTAAAGTGTTTGATGCTTGGCCCATAGGGAGCGGCACTGTTGGGGGGGGGGGGCGGCCTTCCTGGAGTGGGCGTGGCCTTGTTGGAGGAAGGGTGTCACTATGGGGATGGGTTTTGGGTGTGAGAGAATGTCTGAAAGATTGTATGAGAAAGAGTGTATGTGAGAGAGAAAGAGTATGTGTGAGTGAGAGATTGTGTGAGAGTGTGTATGTGTATAACTGTGTTAGACACTGTGTGTATGAGAAAGGGGAGTGTGTTTGTGTGTGTGTGTGTGTGAGAAAGAGTGTGTGTGAGAGAGAAAAGAAACTGTGAGTGTATGTGTGAGAGTGTATGTCTGTTGGAGATCATGTGTGAACGAGACTGTGTAAGAGTGTGTGTAGAGATTGCGAAGCTATCTGTGTGTGTGTGTGTGTGTGTGTGTGTGTGTGTAAGACAGATATGGGGGTGTGAGACTGGGGGACTGCAAGTGCCACAGCATGTATGTGGGCAGACAGTAACTTCATGGAACCTCTCTCTCTCCCCAACTTTAAACACGAAACACAACACAAGGAGTGTTAGGGCCTGCAGAGGTGCCCAAGGTGTGTATACTCAAGGTAGCACTAAGACCCTGGGTTTCTCCATCACCACAGAGAGAAAAATAAAATTCAAAGTCTTTACAACACTAAAGGCTAAACATGTCAGTCAGGCAAACATGCCAGTCCCTTTGTCTGTGGCCCAGGAGACTACATTTCAGTTTTGACAAAAGGCAATTAACATTAGTGTCCAAGGCCACTGAGAGGTTTATGCCCTGCTGAACTCTGTCATTTCACTTCTGGCAATGTATTATAAGGAAATAATCCAAAAGCAAGGAAAGGTGCCACAACGGAAGCCATCCATTACTGGGGTACTTTAAATAGTCACGACCATGGGAACAGTCTAGTATGGAACAGTCTGGAAAAGCTGGGTCATCCGCTCCATGAACTATTATGCAATTATTAAAAATAATAAGATCATGTAGCAAGATGGAAAAAATCCCATCATACAATGGTCAGTGAAAAACAGCAGGACACAAATTCTATGCCCCGTGCGTAAGCAGCGTATCAGGGCAGGAGAGGGGACATCTGAGAGGACCGGGCCTATCTGCCAGCGACTCCTCTCTGAGTATTTTCCTTTGAAGGCTGAACAAAACAAAAAAGCTGCTAGCTTCATAAGTCACAGGCACAGGTTAAAAGTTCAGGCACCTGAATGGGACCATAAAGCGGATGAAGTGAGGGATAGCGGTCCCAAGCCACCCCTACAAGCATCTCCACGGTGCCCAGCACAAACCAAGCGTGCCACCCCAGCCTGGGAGAAACCTGGCTCTAGTTACAGAGCACTGTGTCCCGCTTGGAGTCTGACTCTCACAGGCCTGCCAGTGCTCACTGCAGAGTCACTGATTCTCCTGAGGAAACCTAGCTCACCGCTGGTCCTCATCTTAAATCCCTTCCCCTCGTGGGTGTTATTCACAGATCATCAAAGGAGAAAAAAAAAAAAAAAAACAAAAAACGAAAGCATTCATAATCTTGGAACCAGGATGCACGCACGCATTGAGCAGGCATGGGACATGCCAGTCACCTCCACACACACTACTCCAGAAACCAGCCTGGGCTTTTTGCTGGGCACAGCACTCTGGAGGCAGGAGGATAGGGGTGCAAGGCCATTTTCCTCAACAGCATACTGGGTTAGAGGCCAGTCTGGACTATGATGAGACACTGTCTCACAAAAAAAGCAACAACAATAATAAAAAAATATCTGGTAAGCATTTCAGCGGTTGTACACACCTCTAAGCTCAACTTTCAAGGGGTGGAGGCGGGTGGTTCTCTGAGTTAGAGCCGGCCTGGTCTAGTTCCTTAGTTACAGGCCAGTCAGAGCTACACAGTGAGACCCTACGTCAAGCAAATCAAAGAATTTCCATGAGTTAACGTTTTCTCACGTCTAATTAAACCCTTCAAAGGACTTTATCAAACGGTGGGCAGCCCTCTCAGTATAGCCCAAGGGTTTTCCAAGGGAAGGCAGAAGAGCACTTGGGATACCCAGACCCTAACCATCCTTCCTCCCCAAGGCAGACAGGCAGCTCAAACCAGGCAGAAATCCCCCCTCCTCACTACCAGATCAAAGTGCAGTGAGGGTGGAGTCGAAAATCTGTTCTGTGTTTCCATTCACAGCTTATCTGCCCTCCGCCCTCCCACAGACAGCTGAAAATGGAGGCACTTCCTGTTGAAAGAATGTGTTATCAGCACCAGACTCAGCCTGGGCTTAGCAAAGCATGCACGCCACCGTAGGTGGGAGAGAGCAGCCCTGCCAGGCGCGACAATGCCCGTTTGCCTGCGAGGCAGGCACAGCTCTTCCCCTATCAGTCAGTAGTTTCCCTTGAGAATAAATGTCTCTGGCCATGACTGGAAAAGTTATTAAAGAATTCGGACCTGATACACTCAAGCAGCCAATTGCTCAGAAGAGCAGCTAGCTAGCTCCCAGCTCCTCCTCCTCGCCCTGGCCTTCACATCTTCCTGGGATGGAAAACTAGGGAGAGCCTCCACAGAATGGAGGCAACACACCAGAGAAAGGAAACTCAAAGACGGTTCAGCGGGTAAAAAAAAAAGCGAGCTAGCCCGACGACCTAAGTTCAATTTCCAAACCCATGCGGAAAAAAAAACTTTTGAAAGTGGTCCTCCAAAGATTGTGTGGAAGTGTGCTTTTAGACACATTTCACACACACACACACACACACACACACACACACACACACACGGGGGATGCACAAATGCATGCACTCCCATTTAAAAAAATGGTCCAGAATGCTGGACCTGGTGACACCTTCCCTTGAGGAGGCAGAGGCAGGGGATTCTGTGAGTTCCAAGCCAACCTGGGCTAATAGTGAGAACCTATCTGAAAAAGAAAAACAAAGAACAGCAAAAAAAAAAAAAAAAAAAAAAGATAAACAAAGTTTTCTAGCTTATGAAATTACGTGTGCACATGTACAAACACACACACACACACACACACACACATTCGAAATGAGGTTGTGCTAGGAGCCCAGGCTAGCCTTGATGTCATTCATCATCCTCCTGTCTCCCACTTCACGAGGGCTGGTATTACAGATGCATGCTGCCATACAAAGCATTTAGTTTTGTAGAGAACGCCAATGCAGATGTTCAAGAGATGGCCCAGTTGGGAAGAGTCCTGCCAGGCTGCAAGGAACCCTGATTCAGTCCCTACCATCACACACCGGCATGGCGGTGCTGCCTGTCACCGAGCACCTGGAAGAGCCAAGGTCAGAAGGACCAGTGTCATCATCTCAGCTACGTCCCAAGCAGCAGCCAGCACGAGCACGAATGGGCTACAGGGCGCCCTGAACCCAACAAACAGCATCGAGGAACTCTGCTAGACCGCCTCTGGTCCATTTCTTCTGACAGTTCCTCGCTGGAGAGAGGAACTGCTGTGCCCAGGCAAGCTGTAGGGCACGTGGTCATACTCTGGGGTGTGGCTCTGATGGAGGGGACACTCCTACACTTCAAGACCCCATCTGCCTCCTCCAGGCATCTGGGTGAGTCAGAGGTCATGAGGGCAAAAGCTCTACTCTTGTAACCTCTAGGCTAGACTCTAGCTCCCTTCTGCAAAGGAAGAGACAAAAACATAGGTATGAATCCCAGCAGAGGGGAAAAATAGGTATGAATCCCAGCAGAGGGAAAACACTTGCATGGAAACCTCACTGCCACCTGAAAAGCAAGACTCACTTTGATTCAGATGGAGGCAAAATAGGACTCGAAAGCGACTCAGTTAAGTGTCCACGTAAAAGGTACAAGAACCCAGATTCCATGAGGACATCTGAGAACTGCCCCAGAGCAGAGCTTTTGAATGCCGCCTAACACCGTGCCAGTCCAGACACCTCCCTGAAAGCAGCCAGTCCCCTTAACTGACAGCCTAACCCGGTGTTTCAGACGCCTTCCTGGAATCCTGCTGCCTGCCCCTGGGGTCCCGGCTACATCCATGCTGTGGGCTGCTGCCCTTTCCTAAAGGGAATGATTGTGTAGCTCCCATCCATCCTGGAGCAAGTTGTTTTGCCCCTGCCATAAAGAAGAGCATGAAGCAGGGAAGCAGCCAGTTCAAGATATGCTGATCAGCAAATACAGACTGCCAGGGTCTGTCTCGAAGTCAATCCGGAAAAAGCCTAAAAGAACGCTTGTGAAATCAGGATGGATTGTTCTATTTTAGTAGTCAAACGAAGCCGTACGGGACCCTGAGGCAAATTTTTTAAACCCTGTGAGTCACCGTTTTCACGGGCTTCTCAAGACATGGGGTGAGGATCGTAAACGCTGGGCTGCAGTGTGAAAACACAGCTGAGGTCAGAAGAGCAGCTATCAGCCACCGTGGCGGGAACGAGGGAAACGCGGACTGCAAAAGCGCTATCAGAGAAATAAAAGCCTGGAAAATGTGGCCACCTCGTACATCTCAGGAGCCCCACATCGTTACATTTCTCTTTTAGAAGATAAAGATTTACTTCAGGTCATTTTTCCTTTTGGAGGTGGGTGGGTCGGCCTGCCATGAAAATAAAACATTCTGCTATCAACACTCGAGCTGCTATTTAAGTGGTGCTTTTCTCCTTGGGTTTCAAAGCAGCCTGTGGGCATCTCCCATTTATGCTACACATTATTTCTGAGGACCAGATGGGGGGAATCATTCTTGCCTCGTGGGAGGACAAGTCTTGCCAGCTCTCTAGAGTCACAGAAAGCTGCAGCTAGCTCTTGGCTGCCTGAATTTGTCCCTTCCCTCCCAGTTGCTAATCCATGAACCCCGAAGAAACTGCAGATTATATTCAGACTTCCCTACGAATCAAGCACTAAATTTAATGACAACATTAAACATAAGGTCTTGGTGCTTGATACAGTAAAATGCAGCTTGTAACTCTCATGGCTCTGGTGCAAGCTGGCCAGGCCAACAAACCAGACAGGCAGCAGGCTGTGAAGTTGACCGGCCTTGAAACAGCAGACAGTATCTTGGGTAGTGATGCGGGCAGAGTGGCAGATTCCTGTCACCACTCTTAGGAGGTGGAAACAAGAAAAACCAAGAGTTGCTGGCCAGCCTCAGCTACGTAGCAAGTCTGAGGCCAGCCTGGGCTATATAAGATTCTGTCCCTAACAGACTCAGAAACTGAGTGCCAGGCCATCCTAAAGCTGGGTATGACAGCAGCCGAATTATAAACTGTTAAGCCTGACAATACCTGTCTTTGAAAAGTATTGGCATTTCAGAGAAAACCCACAGGTGACCCTAAACAAGAGCAGGCCTATCGGACTGTATTTAATTTGGACCCATTAAGTGTTCATTTTGCTAGGAACCCTTTTGGCAGACACCCATGAAATACATAACAAATTACTTCAATTCCAGTAAGGGAATTAATTTTCTTCAAAGATTCATTTAGCAATAACATTTCAGATCATCCTAAGCCAGATTTCTTGTATTTAGCCTTGTTTTCCCATAACATTATTTCATGTTTTGTGACAATTTTGTGTATTTTTATAGAGGCAGGATTTAAAAACAAAAAACGAAAAAAACAACAAAAAGATAGGGCCACATGAAAAGCAAGTAACCTCTGTCCTCTGTCTGCACTTGCTCTCTGCCTAACTCTAACTCTCAGAGCTGTGAGTAGCAATGAGTCACTCATTAAGTTAGCCTCGGGCCTGTGATAACGAAGGTGGGCACAGACATTGTACTGTTTTCTAATATACATTTCAAAGCCATGGGATACTAAGGAGATAGTGGGTTTTCTTACTACCGCCTGCCATTACACACACACACACACACACACACACACACACACACACACACACACACGAGTGGGGGGAGGGAGAGGGAGAGAGAGAAAAAGAGAGGTTTAGAAAATGAAAGTATTTTAATTCCTTACTGAAACATTCTCTGTGAAGGCCAATGTGTTCAGATAGGATTATAAGTTACTAGAAAGGCTGTGAACAAAGAGAGAGAGAGAGAGAGGTGCCTGGTACACAGGGAATGTGAAGATAAAACGCCAACGAAGTATTTATGTTCACAGTTTGTGGTGTGTGGCAAGCGGGACATTAATAACTAAGTTGATTGGCCAGCTCCCTGGGAGGGGGAACAGCCCAGACTTAACAGCTAGGAGACGTTGGTTCCAGTCCCCGCTTCAACACCGGCTTCTTCTGTGACCTTAGGGAGTCATTCAGTGTCCTGGTTTATAAATGGAGTAATAATAATGCCCAACCCCAAAGCTCGCTACAACTGTAAGAGATTAACTGCTTCTTAACTTTTATTCTTTTCTTTTCTTTTTATTCTTTAGACAAGAGTGTTTGGGATTAGAACTGCTGAAACTAAAAATGGGCACTAGCCCACTGAAGTGTCTGCTTAACAATTTCATAAGACTGAGGGATGGCGAGCTGCTCAGTGGGGAAAGGCACTTGCTACCAAGCCTGGTGACCTGAGTTTAACCCATGGAATCGGCACGGTGGTTGGAAGGCGAGAATGGACTCCCACAAGTTGTCCTCTGACCTCTCTATATAAGCCATGGTCGGATGCACAGGCTCATGCAAGCTTTGTCACAAAGATATGAAACAGTAACTATTATAAAGAGCAATTCACTGTTTGAATAACACTATTCATTTTACTTCTACAAATAACAAAATAATAATTTCTACCTAATGTCTCCCTGCCATACTATACTCTTAGTACTATAATGTATTTTCTATGTTGATTTAGATTTAGATTAAGAGGATTTGTTCATGGGTAAAGCCCTTGCTTAGGGTACACACAGCCTTGGGATCAACCCCTAATACAAAACTAATAATAATAATAATAAATGCTATGAATGCATGTCTGCGACTCTAGCATTTGAGAGGTAGGGGCAGGAAGATTAAGAGCACAAGGCCATGGGCTGGAGAGATGGCTCAATAAGAGTCTTGCTGGCAGGAACTGTCTCTGACATGAACTCATGGGTGGCTCTTAGATCACCTCCCCCTGAGTAGGGGGCAGCTTTACCAGGCCACAGAGTAAGACAAAGAAGGCAGTCCTGATGAGACCTGATAGACTATGGTCAGATGGAAGGGGAGGAGGACCTCCCCTATCATTGAACTGCAGGAGGGACATAGGAGGAGATGAGGGAGGGAGGGTAGGATACAGCTGGGATACAAGGTGAACAAACCAACTAATAAAAAGAAAAAAAAAAAAAAAAGAGTCTTGCTGGCTGTGTGGTTGCAATCAGGGTTACCATCCCAGAAAACACATTAGATAGCTCCCTAACACCTGTAACTCCACGCCCAGGACATCCACGGACGCCTGTGCTAGCACATACATACCGGTACATACACACACGCCGTCACGCCTGTACATGTGATAAAACCTTCAACTAGGACCAGAGAGATGGCTCAGCGGGTAAAAGCACATACTGACTGCTCAGAAAGAAGGAGGAGCCAAGTTTGGGTCCCAGCACCTCGAGGGGCTGCGCACCAATGTTTGGCCCTGCTGCAGGGAGAAGGTGCTTTCTCCTGACTTCCAGGGACTCCTGAACTCACGTGCAGACATCCCCACACACACCCAACGCAAACACGCACGTGCGCCTAAGGCCAAGGGCATACCCCAGGGGAGGGAGAGGCAGACAGCTGTCTGTGAGCCTGAAACCAGCTCACACATAGCTGTGTGCAGGGATACACTATTTTCCCACCTGTTTCAGTGGGAAGGCATTTGATTCTTAAATTACTCATTAAGACCAATCACACAAGAAAACATTGCTGTTTTTTTTGTCTAAAGATTTTAAAGAAATCAGCATTGTTATCCTGTAGTAATTACACCAAGATTGCCCAAACCAGACCTGGTCTCAGATCAAGGCCACGACCGTTAAACATACATGATCTTGGACCTCTTCCTTACCTTTGTGTCCCACTTATATGGCTGATACATTAAAGATGTTTGAGGTAAAGATGCTTGATACCCACTCACTTAGAAGTGAGAAAGTCAATGATAAAATACAAGGCAGGGGCTGGAGAGATGGAGATCAATTAAGAGCTCCTGGTGCTTTTTCCTGGTTTTATTCCCACACATATGGTGGTTCACAAGCAGTTCTGGGGGTCACGTCTTCTGAGCTCTGTGGGTACCAGGCACATGTGTGGTAAGCAGACATGCATGTAAGCAAAACAGTCATGTACATAAAAAGGAAAAAAAAAAAAAAAAAACAACAGATTACTTCCCAATAGAGACTTCAGGGGCCCAAGCTGAGGAAGGTGGTTTAAGCCTGTAATCCTAACAGTAGGAAGGCTAAAGTAGAATTTCTGTGGCTTTCAGACTATCACACACACATACACACACACACACATGTATGCATACATACATACATACATACATACAAGCAAAGCTCTCATACACATAAAACAATTTTAAAAAAAATTAAGTTCAAGCACTCTCTGAGGCTCTTGTGGAGAGAGAGAGAAGGAAGAGGTAGTGATGACTGTGCTGTTTTCCATCTAATGGTGTTGTCAGTGAGCTGAGGTACCCAGGAGTTCAAGGCCAGCTTGACCAACATAGGGAAAGCCCGCTATATCTGGATGGATGGATACACAGAGAGACAGACAGACAGACAGGAGGCATGTTGGAGAAATGGCTCAGTGGTTATCAATACTTACTACTTTTCCGCCCTCTAATACGGTTCCCAGCACCCACAGTTGGCTCAGAACCACCTGTAACTCTGGAGGATCTGATACCCTCTTCTGGCCTCCATTGGCGTGTGCTCGCACACACACACATTATTTATTATATGTTTATAATACATAATAAATAAAGTTTATTATATGTGTATAATAAACTTACAACCATACATACACATAAATAAAACAATTTAGAAATAAAGTTTAGTGCCAGGTGCGGTGGTGCATGCCTGTAATCCCAGCACCGGGGAGGCTGCAAAGCAAGTTCAGGACAGTCAGGGCCACACAGAGAAGCCGAGTCTCGAAAAACCAAAACCCAAAAACCCTAAAACAAAAAGTCTAGCCGGCCCCGGGTTGGAGCTCTAGCTGTAAGTGCTTGCCTACCACACTCCATGCTCTGACTGTGTCCCTGATGGCAAGGGAGAGGATGGGAGAGGCGGGTAGAGGGGTAACTTTCTGCCCCAGGGTCAGCAGAAGCAGCTCAGTCTGCACAGGCTGAGCACTTCACAGTTGTGCCTTCCAGTTCCTGGGCAAGGAAGGACAGCAGTCTGTGTCCTGCAAGACACCCTGGTAACCCCAAACTGATTCTAACCCAGCAGAGAAAAATCTTCCAACAGAAAACTTCACGTCACTAAGCCCAGCACTCAGGAAACAGAGGCAGATGAATCTCTGTTAGTTTAAGGCCAGCCTGGTCTACAGAGTGAGTTCCAGGACAGCCAGGGCTACACAGAAAAACCCCATCTCAAAAGACAGAAACTAACAAACTTGGGTGAGCTAAGGATGGGTGGAAGCGATGCTTTCTCATTTCAGGTTGCAAATGTCCTACAGAATCCTAGCACCTGGGAGGTAAAAATCAGACAGGAGGATCAGAAGTTCAAGGCCAGTGTCAGAAATGTAGACGACTTTGAGGTCAGCCTGTACTTCATGAGACCATGTCACAAAAATGCAAGAAAATGTCAGGGACTAGAGAGATGGTTCAGTGGTAAGGAGCACTCATTGCTCTTGCAAAGGACCTGGGATTCAACTCCCAGGAGCCACAAAATAGCTCACAACCATCTGTGACTAGTTCACGGCGATCCAGTGCCCTTCTGACTTCTGCAGGCACCAGGTACACACGCGCACACACACACACACACACACACACACACACACACACACATGCACGCACGCACACACGCACGCATACGGGCAAAATACTCACACACAAAAATAAAATAACCTTTTTAAGAATGAGAGAGAAAAGCCTCAACTATTAACCTGCCCAAGCATTTATACTCTCTTCTGAAGGCTTCACAAAGCGTATTTTAGTCTGTCCCACAAAGGGTCCTGTCCCTGCTGCTGATGGTGATGACAAACCTCTAAAAATATGTGGAAACTCTTTCAAATCGCCACCCGGCGCAGGGGTGTCTGGAGCAGGGAAGGCAGGCCATGACAAACAGAGCATCCTAGAACTACCAGAGAGACAGGAACGGCACCTATTAATATTCTGAAACCGATCCAAGCAGGGTTGAGGCCATCAAGACCCAGACAGCATTGGGCATGGGATTCAGGCTCTTCTCCCTCTCCTCTTGTGTCATCAACAAGAAGCACAGTGAGGAAACCTGCTGCTTCCCACACACACACACCACAACTCCTGTTTCTGTTAGAGCAGCAGAGCAGGCCCCAGGCCCTTCCCACCCTCAAAGCCTGAGGTTGACAAACTACGATGTAAGGGTGTGAGTTCAGGGCACACAATGTGATACCAGGAGAGAAGGAAAACATGCCTGTGAAACAGGCAAGCAGGAGCATGCCAGCATTGTTTATTTCAATTATCAAAATACTCCCAATCAAAAATATGATCGTTGTTGGATTCTAACAGGCAGACAGAAAACACACCTGTCATGGAAGCCAGGGTTAGCTAAAGTTCATTATTTACAAATGAACACAGTTTGGGCTCTCCTTACTGCTGACTTGACGGGGATTTAGAATACTTTTTTAATCTCCTTTTAGCCTCCCTTTGTTTCTTAAGCCTCATTCCTGCCTCTGGTTCCTAAACATCCGACCCTGCCACATCATAGGCAAACAATCACCCTTTGGTACCATGGATTGCTACTCCTCCTTCCCGGAGGCTTCTATCGACATTTCTTTATTTGTTACTTTATTAATGGGGGAGGGGTGCTTGCATGTGAACGTGGAAGTCAGAGACAACTTTGGGGAGTTTTTCTCTTACTTGCACCACCTGAGCCCTGGGACTCAGGTCAAGTTCATCAGGGTAGGCTATGAGCACCTTTGCCAAATAACCCATCTCACCAGCGACCTATCCCTACTTTTCCCTTTCACAAATCCCAATTGAGGAAGGAGATATATGAACAAAACACATTAGGCAAAGCTCTCCAAATGTTTAAACTTTTTTTAATGAGAAAAAGAATCCTGCCCAACTAGTGAGGCATGGTGGCACATGCCTGTAACCCCAGCATTTGGGGATAGAGGCAGGTGATCAGGAGTTCAAGGTCCTCCTTGGCTACACACATTTAAGACATGAGACCCTGTCTTTTTTAAAAAAAAAAAACAAAAACAAAAACTAGCGGCTGAGGGGCTGGAGAGATGCTCAGTGGTTAAGAGCATTAGCTGCTCTTCCAGAGGATCCTGGTTCAATTCCCAGCACCCACATGGAAGCTCCCAACTGTCTGGTCTGTAACTCAGGCTCCAGTGGGTCCCACTCCCTTGCACATACATATGTGTGCCAGGAAAGAAAGAAAGAAAGAAAGAAAGAAAGAAAGAAAGAAAGAAAGAAAGAAAGAAAGAAAGAAAGAAAGAAAGAAAGAAAGAAAGAAAGAAAAAGACTAGGGGCTAAAGAGATGGCTGAGCACTTACTGGTAACTGTCTGCGGACATGAGACAGAGGACTCTCATGGTCAATCACAATACACCCCACTTCCAAGGGACCGCACCCTCTTCTGGGCCCCCTCCCACCAGGCCTCCTTGGGCACCAGGCACACATACAGGCAAAACACCCACCCGTACCCATGAAATAAAATCGTTTTAAAACTAACTAAAAACCATCAGTGACTTCAGGGTCACTATAAGGAATTTCCCAACTCTAACCAGAGCAGAATTCTCCCCCCTCGGCCCCCTCTACTGTCCTACTAGGCATGCCACCCTCAAATTCGACTGCAGAGAGAAGCCAAGCGAGTGTGTGTGCCTGCCGCTCCAGCACCACCTCCTCGTGAACTCCAGGGGTGAAACCCTGCTGTCCTCCTCCGTAACAGGCACCTTCCATTCAGCAGTGTTCTCGACAACATGCAGCCAAGCAGAATCGGACTAGATAGGTCTTTATCAGTGCCACAGTGCCGTGGTACAAGTTTCATGACTGCTGGTATCGTTTCACTATGATCTCAAGTTTCTAAGGAATTGCTGCCATTTTCAGGCAGGCAAAATATGCTCATTGATTCTTTCTGTTTACACATTAATTCTCTCTACATAGCCCAAGCTGGCCTTGTCCTGAAGAGTGAAGATTACAGGTATGGCCTGCCACTCCAGACAGATGAGTGTCACAAGTGTACAAACACACACACACCATATACATACACACACACACACATACAGTATTTTCTAGCGTTAGCATTTCAAGTCTCTAACAATCTCTGAATATGAACATGTTAACATTTTACCCCCAAATAACAATGAACAACAAAAAGTCCACAATTTGGTCAACAACTGGAACTAAAAAGAATAAAGATAAAGAATTGTGGATCTTCTGTTGTTTGTTCGGTTAGTTGTTTTGATTTTTTTTTTTTTTTTTTTTTTTTTTTTTTGAGACAGGGTTTCTTTGTGTGGCCCTGGCTATCCTAAAACTCATTCTAGATCAGGCTGGCCTCCATCACAGAGCTCCACCTGCCTCTGTCTTGAGATTAAAGGCATGCACCACTATTCCCTGCCCCCTCTCCCAGACCGTGCAGCCCCAGCAGACCCGGAACTCTCTATGTTGGGTGAGACCAGCCTGAACGCTGAGGTTAAAGTCCAGTACCACCATGTCCAGCAGATCTTAGGTTTTTTTTTTTTTTATATTCCATGGAGAATAAATGCAAAATTCTGGTGTCAATTTAAGTCAATTAAATGTTTTTTTTTCAATAATATTACAAATAAGAAAAAAATTTAGCCATATCAAAACACTATTAACATGAAAATTAATCATCTTTCAAAAGTTAAATCTAGCATATTTGGTACTATATGTACCAAAGTAACAAAATGCATTTTTAAAATTAATACCAGGCTGCGTGGCAGGAAGTGGGAAAATACTGGCTCCCTTCCCCCTTCAGTCCATGAGCATCAACACCAGCACAGATTTCCACAAGGAGAAACTGAGTCATAGTGACCGAGTTATTACTGGATAACTACCAGAGGCTCTTATTCTCTAAGACAAAGGGCTCATTAAACCTCAAATCAGAGCGGTACATAAGACTTAAAAAAAAAAAAAAAAAATCAATAAAATAAAGTTTTGCAGAAGGGCGGGAATGGCTTTCCAGGCACTATGCTTAGATGGAAGAACAATTTGATCTAGCCAGGAATGATGGCATTCAGGAGGATCGCCAGGGATATATAGAGAATTCAAGGCCCGCCTTGCAACTTAGTAAGATGTCAAAACTTAACTACATTTTAAAGACCAGTCATGGTGGCCCACACCCTTAATCCCAGCACTTGGGAGGTAGAAGCAGGTGGATCTTTGTAAGTTCAAAGCCAGCCTGGTCTACACAGGAAGTTCCAGAACAGCCAGTGCTACATAATAAGGCCCTGCCTCAACTTATAAACAAATAAACAATGAAGCTGCATTGCTAGGCACATTCTTAAAGGGTTGGGTTGGGAACATCACTCAGTGTATAACACTTGCCCAGCACCCACAAGGACCTAGACCCTCTCTCTAGTACTGCAAAATAAAAGGGAAATTTAAAGGTTGGGCTTTCGCTCCCCAGCTGGAAAACTGTTACACAGGCCTGGCTACCTGACGTGATCCCTGGAACCCACTTCGACCAGCACATGCTCACACACACACATATACAATGTAAAAGCACAAAGCAATAAATTAATCCCAGAGAAGAGTGAGACAGAAGACTCCTTCCCACACTCCATTGCTGCTGGGAAGGGCCCTGGAGCCTGGCTCAGGCTTACGGCAGGATCTCAGCTCCCAGGGTCCTTTTGGCCAAGAGAACCCAACAACCCAGTGCCCACGCAAATGGCCCACAGGCAAGAAGCCAGCTAGCGATGCCACCAGGTGGTCTGAGAGAACTCGGGGGCTGTCGTAGCCCTGGGGGACGGTGCTTTTGAGTGCCCTGTAATGCAGAACCTGTTGCCCTGCCCACCTCTCAGTAGAGAGACAGACTGCTCCAGCCTCGTCATCTATGCCTGGCACGGCCTTTCATTTTGTGGTCCAGTGGTCTCATTACACACCCCTGCCCCACACTGTGAATTTCTTATAAGAATAAGAATGATGATGATGAGATTTGTGTCCTGAGCCAGAAAAGACGCTGCATGAACAGATTCAACCTCACATGGGAATCTCATGCTTTCTTCCACTACAGTAGTTCATAGAATCTATTGTGAGCCGGCGGCATATCACACACTCTTTTTCTTCACGAGGTGGGGGGCACACGCTTCTGGCACGTGGTCACCTTTCAAAAGTGCTTCTTCCGGGCATGGTGGTGCACACCCATGATCCCAGCACTCGGGAGGCAGGGGCGGGTGGGTCTCTGTGAGTTCGAGGCAAGCCTGTTCTACAAAGGGAGTCCGGGACAGCCAAGGCTAAAAAGAAACACTTGTCTCAAACACAAAAACAAAAAACAAGCAGCCGCTCCCAGGTGACCCCTCCGGAATGCTCTCCACAGCCACCCTGACCGCAGTACAGAACCACAGAATTCAGAGCAGCCAGAGAAGGCACTGGAAAGTGATAAGGGAGCAAGAGGCACGCAGGGGCCCTCCTTGGCACCCCAGCCTCCTGCAATGACCCTCCAAGTGGTTCCTCACAGCCTCGTCACAGCTAATGGGGATATCTATGGTCTTCCCAGGCTCGCCTCAGTGGCAGACGGGTAATGTCTGTAGGGGCGTGGCCAGGAGTAAAGTGAAGGATCGACCCCACCCAGGGCAGATGGGAGATGCTGCCACCCAGGCCACACCAGCTGCTGCCAGAGGCTCTCCAGGTGCCGTGGGGCTTCAGAGCAGGAGCTTGCAGGTCTGCAGCCTTGGGAAGGGCTTCTCCCCACTTGAAGCCCTTACCGTTCTGCCTCCTGCTCTTTTGCAGTTTGCTGGTCTCTCTCTGAAGGGCCCACTCGACTAACGAGCAAGCCTGGAACCAGCATGCAGTTCCTAGGACCCTCATCCAGTCAGATTAGGGTCCTTTTCCAACACACTGGGTTTATTGAGAGCAGTTCTGAAGTTTTACATCACAAAGCCACAAGAGCAAACCCAACTACGGCCGCAGTGCCACCACTGCCCAGCAAACACGTGAAGCCTCTGGCACTAACATTCCAGCTAAGTGTTGGCCACACACACTGGACACTGCCTGAACCACAGTATCTTGGGGCTGACCAGGGACAAGGAGACACAGCGGTCCCACGCCTGGCTGCTCCTTTACACACCAAAACAAAAAACAAAAAACAAAACCCGAACCATTGCTTCATTTACCTACATAATCTGAGGACTGGGAGTAGGAGAAATTAAATAATTCTTAAGCTTTCATTTCCCAACAAGTAACGAAATCTATCTGTCCCTTCAGGCAGCTGGACTTGCACGCGATGCTCTAGTTTAACTAGTGCAGCCGGCAGGAGGACCAGCAGGGAAAGGAGCCTGCTCAGAGCATGGCTGTCTGAGTTCTACCAAAATCCACCGGAAGGTAGAAACAAATGGGCTTCACAAAGCTGTCTTCTGATGTCCACGTGCACGCGACGGCACACGTAAGACCATGTGTGTGCCATACAAACATCCACATGTGTGTCACACACGTGGACACATTTCACACATGCACACCAACAGACCACCAGTCTCGTTTCCTAAAAGCTCTTTAACCTAACATTTGCAACAACCAGAACCAGGAAGGCTGGGGCACCGTGGTACACGCCTTTAATCCAACACCGGCAGAGGCAGGTGAATGTCTTTGAGGAAGCCTGGTCTAGAGCTCTATGACAGTTGGGCCGGAAAGACCCTGTCTCAAAAAAAATAAAATAAAATAAAATAATGAAAAAGCCTTTTGCATCTTAGCATTGTTCTTTCGCTATGTCCATTCAACAAGTATTTACAGAAATGTATTATTATACCAGCTACAATGTTTTTAATTCTTTGACAATTTAATACATGTATAGAATAATGCTTAACTGTTTCAACCCGTTTTCATCTAAGCAATTTGGTTCACCAAGAAACATCAAGTCCTTTCAAATACAGAGTACTGCCTTCAGTAAGCTCATTTGGGTATGTGACTGTGGTAAGACCAAGACAGAAAGCCCATCTGCAGTTCCCAAACAGCTCCAGCTTCACAGGTGGCTACTGTATGGAAACACAAATTTCTAGGCCCCACACCCAGAAATGTTGACTCAAAAAATCAGGGGTGGAGCTTAGAAACCTACAGTATTTTGAAGTTTCCTAAACAATCATCCAGGGCCAAACTGAATATGACAGCTTCTCACCACAGAAGGGTTTTATTGCTAGGCTAGTCGTAGCTGAAAGGGAAGAATTTGGCTGTACACACTAGTAGAGCCCTGCTTGAGGGCTGGGCATATCTCAGGTAAATTCAATCCCAATGGTCTAGGGTCCTGCCTGAAAGAATTTCTGTGGAGAAGGCTGAAAGCGGCCAGGTGAACTGAAGAGGCATTAATGTGAGAAAATACTCTTGGGTAAAACGGAGTTCCCATCACAGCGTGAGGGAAACTGGCAGGTGACACTTTTCAAGTTGCTGAAATGACCCTATGGAATGAATGACCACGGGAAAGCAGCAAGGTCTCCCAACAAGAGGGCACAGGTTCCAGGAAGAACAGTGGGAAAAACAGCCCAAGACCTTTGCCGTGATAAGATCTGAGAAAATAAAACTGGAGTTGATAGACACTTTACTAGGTACCTAGTAAATTTTCTAATCTACATTAGAAATGCATAGTGAGCCTAGCTTTTAAAGAGAGAATGTAGCCAGGAGATGGTGGTGCAGGCCTCTTTAATCCAGCACTCTGGAGGCAGAGGAAAGTATATCTCTGAGTTCAAGGCCAGCCTAGTCTACAGGGCTCAGGACAGAGAACTGGAAAAACCCTGTCTTGAAAATCAAAATGAAAAAAAGAATGAAAGAAAAGTAAATCCGATCAGTCTGAAGCTTTTCAACACTTCTTTCTTTTCTTTGGGCTAATTGAAACCACTAAAAAAGCTGGATCTTAATTAAGAGGTTTGTAAAGTACTTAGGTTTTGTCATTTTGTTGACATCCAAATATAATTTCCTCTAAAAACTATTCTTAGGTACCAATTCACTAAGCTGTTGGTTTAGATTATTATACCGCCGATAAGATAAAAATTTAAGATAATTTAATGCAGAACAACCCACTCAGGAGTCCCGGGTTGTTTTCACACTCACCCCTGTGGCAGTTGGCTGTGTGGAAGGAGACGTATTTTTGGCGCAGTCATCTGAATTAGAAGAAGAGGAAGTTGGAGTCATAGAAACAGAGCTACTGCTGTTGCCTGCAAGAGATGAGCTGCGAGTGAGTCTGCCTACCTCTACTGTCAAAGCTGGCACTTTCCAGATAAAATGGCATTTCGTCATACTTACCGGAGCAAGACTTTGACTTATTTATGTTTTTAGGTTTTCGTTTCCTGGTTTGAATTCCTTCTTTTTTCATAGCAAGTGGTCGAGGCACCTAAAAAAACGTCCACATTGGTCTTAGGTATGTTAAATTGAAGGAAACTCATAGGAAAGAGAGGTTCTTATTACTGAAAGCCCTCATTTGAAACTACCCGGGCAGAATGTCTGCTTGGTTTACAGGACCTCGGGTTCAATCTCCAGTACCACAAGAAATAGGTACTCATTTTTCTCAGTACTAAGGACTCAGATGTGCTAAGGAAGCACTACTGAGCTACATCTCCAACTTTAAACGGATTAATTAAAGACTTTGGCAAATTTTTCACCCATATGTATGTTGATATTTATTAATACACGTAAATAGTATATATGTTATGAAGGGATTCTAAATGCATGGGTTTCCCCTTTTTCCAACAAGTATTCTTTTAGGGACAAAATGTTGTTTATCATGTACAAGTTAATATTTTCAACTTAATGTTTATAATATGAAATAATAATTATAGATAAATATTAATTATAATTATAATAAATATTTCTTGCATGAAGCTTTACTTTTAATATCCTTATTTAAAAGAGATCAGGTACCTTCTCCCTAACACACAGGTTATTTACTTTGAGAGACCGAGGCATTATCAGCCAGGCTGGTGGCTCATGCCTAAAATCCCAGCACTCAGAAGGCTAAGGCAGCACCCTGGGCCAGTGAGGTCAGCCTAGGCTATAGAATAAGACCTTGTCTCAAAAACCAGAAAAAGATTGAGATTTATAATAACTTAGACAATCCTTTAATGGAGTATAAATTTTAACAGACTACCAAATACCAATTTTTTTAAAACCTAAGATTTACAGTACTCATTATTTTGTCATCAATTCTGAGGTGTGCATTTTACATTTTTATATTTTTCTCTTTTCTTTCTTTTTTTTTTTTTTAAACTATATATACAGGGTTTCTCTGTGTAGCCCTGGCTGTCTTGAACTGCCACGCCTGGCTCATTTTCACATTTCTAAAATTGAGATGTTTTACAAATGTCAGCGTCAGATTGGTTGGTCGTGGGTTTTACTTGTCTCCTCCTTCATGGCTGAAATGACGAGCTCACACTACAGTGAAAAGCAGCTTGGATTCTTCACGGTGGATGCACAGTATACACTCAGTTTTTCCCTTGTATAGCTTTTGTTTGCTGACTGTCTTACAGGTAGAATCCTACAATCCGGATACCAGATGTCGCATTCATAAGCAGAAGAAACGGCATACCCCGTGGAGTTTCATGTAGAGTCCGCAAGCATTGCACACAGGTTCACCCTCGGCGTTCCTGCGCCATAAGGTAGTGGTCGTGGTGTGGCAGTTGGCACAGGACAATCCAAGCCGCCGTGAGGATGGCTAGGAAACAGCACATAAGACAGTAAGGAGAGAAACGTGACCTTCTATGTTTTTATGACGCCTAGATGTACATCAAGTTCTTGTCTCAAAAAAAAAAAAAAATGTTTCCGGTTAATTTTACATGAAATGTTCTGTCAGGAAAAATCTGTCAAGTGTAATCCGGCAGAGCTTCGTAGAGCGGAGACCTTGAGGTTTGCAGGGTGTTTAATCCCTAAGTAAGGCTCTCTCCCGAAGCCTGTCACAGTGTGCTCTATAGTAACCGGAAGCCACCCTACACTGGCCTAGCAGAGCTCGCCCAGCACCACGCCTGCATCCACTGGCTGTGCCTCCAGGAAGTCAGGGTCCCACATATCGCTGTTGGGGAATTAGATTTTCTCAAAGTTGCCCCAAACACAGTTAAAGTCTACAGCATCACGAAAACACAGCCACACACTCCACCAGGCAGCCAGCTCAGTCGTCACAATCAGAGCTACCAATGTGCTGAATGGCTCTGGGTCATCTGAGAATGAGAAAGAGCCACATCGAGATAGTCTATTTTTCTAAGCACATGCAGAGAAAAGTCAACCAGAAACCACAGAAAAATGAATGAGCTGGGGGGGGGGGGGGGGGGGGGGGGCAGTGGTGCCACACGCCTCGCCTTTAACCCCTGCACTGGGAAAGCAGATCCCACTTCTAGGCTGGCCTAGGCTACACAGAGAAACCCTGTCTAGAACAAAATGAGAGAGAGAGAGAGAAGGAGAGGAGGAGGAGAGGTGAATGAGAAAGGAAAGTCGGGATCTGAGCAAAGAAATATGCCTATAATTGCCATCCTGGTGCCTAAATTCTGTTTTATCTGTTTTACAAAAGATTCAAGATCTGACGACATTCTTTTCATGTTAGCACTGCCTTGCATACGATGGTGTCCACATGCTTTTATTTGTCCCAATTTTTCGTCACATGGTTAACTGGTATCACTAAGTCGAATGCTGCCCTTTATAACCCTAACATTCTTAAAGGAATATATTTCCTCCAAATCCCTACAGGAGAGGTGGGGCGGGGGATTTAAGACAATATAATCCTTTCCAAGGAAGACAAAATATGATTTTTTTAGATTAATAAATATAAATTGTTTAAAATTACCAAAAACAAGTTGTGCCATGAACAGATCATATGTGTACGTGTGTGTGTGTGTGTGTGTGTGTGTGTGTGTGTGTGTGTGTGTGTG
>NW_026596069.1:23938664-23944819 GCF_907164565.1 Psammomys obesus
GTGTGTGTGTGTGTGTGTGTGTGTGTGTGTGTGTGTGTGTGTGTGTGTGATGTACTAAAAACTTGGGAAGCAAAGCAAAATTTAAGTAACAAAATTGCAAAAGCTAACAGTTTCAATTCATTTTAGAAAGGTAACTATTTTAGAAAGAATTATAAAGGGTGGCGGAAGATATGTTGGGTATATATTGGATAATCAAGGCTCAAAGAATAAGGTTTCCAAGTTCTTTGCAGACAAATATAAATATTGATTAAAAAGGATTTTGCATTTACAATTCACACCTGTTCTATTAAGCTAGCATCCTTCTTTACAATCAAGTTGTGAAAACAGAGACACTTCCATGAGCCCTTTAACCCTGCAACATTTCTAAGAACTCGGGCTAATAATTCTCAGAATTTGGTGAAAATGCACATACTTGGCTGATAGAACCACTTGAGAAATTGCTTTGCTAAAACAACAAAATATTAGCAAAACCTTACACACCACCGGCTTCTCTCTTCCCCCTCTTTGGGGCTGAGAGAAAATAAATAAGTTTCCAGGTGAGCACTCCTTTCTCTCCATAAATGTGAAATTAGTAAAGGAGGGACAAAATAATCCGCTTTTTGTGTTTGTTTTTTTTTAATAAATGAGCCGTTTATGACAGTTTAAAGTGGAATCTGGAGACAATGTAGAGCAAAACTGTTATCAGAGTTCGCCACTATAACAAAGAGCTTTATGGCTGGCAAGTGCAGATTTTAAGTGAAGGCAGTCTCCATAAACATGTGAAATAAAGGTGGCCAGGTTATAAAGTTCCTCGCAACAAGCACCTCAGTTCTATTCCTCACTGACAAGGAATTCAAGTTACACCATAAATCTCTTATTTTGCAACGTATTACAAGTTCAAATTCACGGTAATTGGTTCTGTTCTGCTGGCTAAACAAACTGGGGTTCAATATTCGGTTTCTGAGAACTAAGCCAGATCCACCAAAACCATAAGCCCACAAAGAGAACTAATTGATAGTGACACACAATTGCTCTCATTTATAACTCTTTCACAAAGCGTATTGGCTGACCTTGGTACGGGCAGGACACCTGCCACACAGAAAGAAAGCTAACTGATTTACAAATGTTTAAATTGGTTTTCTTATGGGCAAGAGCTATTTTTTACTGGTAAGTGCATGAAATAAATGGTGCTCTCTATATACATGTTAGTCAAGCAAATCTGTAATTCAACAAGAATCTAAAAACTATCACATATACATAAAGCTTTTGCTCGATTATGGGGAAAAAAAGTTACCTTTCAGAGCTCAGCTAGGACTCTGCATGAACATACCTTTCCCTCTAGAAAGTAAGATTTCCTTGTTTATGCTTTGTCTGGTAAATGAAAGCAAGAGCTTCCTTGGAATATTTTCTGGCTACCTTCTTTTTAATAAAGTGCCTGAGGACCGCGAAAGCCAGTCGGTCACATCCTGAATTTAAGAATCACCTTTAAAGAAAGCCCTAAACTGGGGAAGGTTGTAACAAGCTTAAAGCACATTCCACTCAAATTAACCTCAGCTACTTTATTTTAAATGCGTTAAAAACAAAACAATCATAAAACTAATTGCCTCTCCTTAAGGTGTCAGACTTAGGCCGTGATGCAATTTCACTCTAATCTATTTAACACAAACAGCATGTATAGCATTTGTTCTGCTAATTAGAGCATAACAATTAAATAAATTATCCCGGTGCTTAAGATGTCTGGCATCTAATTGCAAAGCATCCACTTAAAATGACATTTAAAATACTCTCGGTTGGGGCTAGACAAATGTCAGTCTTAAGGTGCAGTTCATGGCTGCTTTCTTCTAATTTCAGCTTTGAATTACCATATTAGCTCAATCACGGGAAAAATTAAGAATTTACCATAAGTATTGAAAAGATGGCAAGTGTCTGACTTTGTGAAGAAGGTAACAATTAGAGAAGACTTCACGTTCTCGAGTTCTGCCCCATTTTCTGCCAACAGCCAGATTTCAAAATAACTACTGTTTCTGCAAATAAATTTTCACCATGCTCAGGGCAGGTCGAAAGGAAGGAATAAGTGGGGGAGCTAACCCCGGCTCCCCAGGGAAAGGCAAACGTCCCAGAGGGGTGGGGTAAAGGACAGGAGCCGAGCGGGGCAGGTCGCGCTGACCTGAAGGGTGCTGGCTGGGAGGAGAGTCTGTCCACTCCTCTGGATGGGCAGGTAGAGAGGAGGGACCTGCTCTCTCTAAACGGGCAAAGAGGACGCAAAGCTCGGCTCCCTTTTGTCTCTTTTTGCTCTGCGGAGGTCACCTGCAGCCCCCGTTTCTTGGGTATTCATTCTGTACCCCAGCCAAGAACATCCCAAGAAAAGAAAAAAAAAAAAAGAGTAAATGCGTGCGTGTGTTTACAGGCCGCGGCGGCGGCGCGGGGGCCGAGGGTGCGGTCAGGGGCCGAGCGGGGCGCGCGGCGCGGGGACTACGGCTGGGGAGGGGTCTGCGGGACCCGGCGGGGCACTCACCACGCGCTTCTGCGGCTTGATGAGGGGCCTGCTGAGGCCGTTCATCTTGCTGTAGAGGCCGCAGGCGTTGCAGAGGTAATGGCCGGTGCCGTCCCGCCTCCACAGCGGCGTCTGGATGGAGCCGCAGTTGACGCACTCGCGGCTCTCGGAGAGGTCCTCCAGCAGCTCTGCGGGGACAGCAAGGCCGGGGCCGGTGAGCTCGCCGCCCCGCGCACCCCGGGGCGCGGGCTTCCGGGGCCCCAGGTCCCGGGCCGCTGTCCCCCACGGCGGGGTCTCCCGGGACCTGCCGGAAACCTCAGGGACGTCGGGCGCCCGGGGGACGCGATCTGGGGGAGATCAGCTCGGACCCCTCTCTGCTCCTCCCGCACCGCTAAAGGTTTTTACGACCGAGGTCCATCCTAACTATAAAGCGCAACGTTTACGAACGAAAGGGAGCCGCGTGCTATTCGTAATATTCGCTGATTGCTGCCCTCCCCGGCGACCCACAAACACCCAGGACCCACTGCCCGGTCACTGTCATCTCAGTAAGAGAAAGTATTTTCTGTCCTCGTCACAGTTCCTTCTTGCCCGCCTGTTTTTCAATTAAAAAAGACAAACTGTATCAAAAATACTGCTCTTAACACTATCAGTTAGCTATAAATAAGAAAATGAAGGCTTTTGGGGGGAGCGGAAAGGCACATTATGAAGCATGGAGACGACATTCTGTTTCCGTGCCCTGAGGATCTAACACTGAAATATTCTGATTTCTATCTAAAATCTGTTTTAAATATCTTAAATGTGTTCCCATCTTTCAGATAAGGTGGTTAGCTTTCGCAATTTGAAATTAACCTAAAGCTAATTTTAAAAAAATATCTAAGATAATCTTAATTAACAAAATGATAACATTTGCTATTTTTCTGCAAGAAGGTTAAATATAAAAGAACATCAATTCTCTAAAATGAGAGTAAATGCTACCACACATAGACTTGGTAGAAAGAGGGTGCCTTTCTGCTCCAGTCTGAATGTTCTGATTGAACATTCTTCAAGAAATATCTGAGTTACTTATAAGTGAATAAACACTCCCGTTAGCATTTTATTTGAAGATTGCCCTGCCCGCAGACCTCTGCACCCCTAGCCCCTGATGTCCACAGTTTTCGTCTGTCAGTAATCTGGTAAAGATGTTTTAAAACTGGTTTTAAAAAAAAAAAAACAAAAAAACAAGTGTCCTTCGTTTCTAGAGTTATGTCTTAGATTTAAAGGAAGCTAACACCCCACACAAGCGAGTTCAAAGTTATCCTGGGGACACTGGAACTTACAACACATCACAAAGATTTATTCTTCTCTGCCCTAAAAGCCACTATTGACCACAGTAATCAGTGAAATGCTCAGGACTTCAAGGACACTGAAGTTAAACAAGGCTTTTGCCTTTGTTGTTGACTTTAAAATGTTACCTATCAGAGAGTCCCTCCACCAGAGTGGAGCATTCCCTGGAAACCCTGGCCCTGGGTCTGGCCTCCTTCACTCAGCTAGGAACAATAAAAGGCTCCCTGGAGAAGGCTGAGAACGCTCCCAGGGAGAACAGAGCCTTCGAGCCCCAGAGACAGGAGACAAAATGAGAAGTTCTAGAAAGTGTTTTGTTTTTGTTTTTGTTTTTTAACTAAATAGAAATTCTCCTGCCTCCCTGCAAGGGCCAGACAGTACTAATTCTAAAACGACAAAAGGAAACAGACTGTAATTATAAACTCTGGTTGTGAAGGATGTGGGGTGGTGGTTTGCACCTCTGTCCTAAGTGGATCCTTGGGGTGCTCCTGGGAAGTGATAGACCCCAATCAGGTGTGAGTCCTGTCCCCCCACACCCCTCCCCCCAACCAAGGCGCAGGGCTCAGGGGAAGCAAAGAAACACCGGGAATCAGGGTCTAAGAGGACTCAGGCTCCTCTCGGCTGAACTTCAAATCTACCCAGCAGTCAGGGACAGGGCAGGGAGTTGGCTTCTTGCTGTGCAGGGTGACCAAGTCCAGCACTCCAGTGTTAGCCTTTACAGTCTACCCCCAAACGTGGTTTTAAATCATAGTATTAACTTGAGGGGCAGGAAGATGGCTGCAAACTCAAGGCCAGCGAGAGCTACACAGGGAGACCAAGACCAGACCTTGGCAGAGGTGGGGGGTGGGGGGGAGATCAAGGTAAAGAAGCAGGAATGCCTGTGTGACAGAGTTGGGTCCATGCTCCTAACCCAAACTGCCTTAGTCACTCCTTTTCTTAACAGACGGCAAAACCTGGGTGTTCCAAAATCCCTTCTCTAGAAACCTTAACAAATAAACAAACAAACAAACAAAAAACCTGCTTGAGTCTACAGAAGATTTGTCCAACTTTGCAATGCCAGTGCCGGGGATGGGAGGGGGGATCAAGGAAAGTATAGGCTAAGTTCAAAACCAAAAGAATCTTCTACGGTGCCTGTAATTGCATTTCTCACGGGAACCCATTACTGTCAACACCTAAAGATGGGATTCTGCCCCTGCACAAGCTGTCTCCCAGTCAGATGGCTAGTGGTCCAAGCCTAAAGAAAAGAAACTTAAAGGGGATGCTAAGGTGTGTCAAGAGACAGGCAGAGCCATGGGGCAGGCTCTGGGGTAAAAGCTCCGCACCCCCGCACCCCAGTGGCCACCACCCCTCCTCACCCTCTGGAGATTTGTTTTCTCTCAGTCTCCACCCTTGGGAGCGAAGCACAGTCTTTAAGTGACAGGAAGGGTCACAGCCTTCTCCTCCAGTCCCAAGCTACCAAGACACATCTCAATAGGGTCCTTCCCGTGTTTGACAGTCAAGCTGCCGTGTGTGTGTGTGTGTGTGTGTGTGTGTGTGTGTGTGTGTGTGTGTGTGAGAGAGAGAGAGAGAGAGAGAGAGAGAGAGCCTCCGTGAAAACAGACTTCCTTACCAAGTCTCCTGACCTCTCTCCCAATGTTACTAGCTTTCAAATCAGGTTCTTCACTGGGTTTCCGCGAAAGGACTGTCCCTAAACCGAAGGGAGAAGGAGGGGCTCCCAGAATGAGGCCCAAGGATTCATGGGAAGGGCAGTTTGGACTAGTGTGCCTAGCTGCCCTCAAACAAACAAGTTACATTTTTTCCTTATAGGAACAGTTGTCAAACGGGAAGAGAGACCCGGTGAGCCCAGGGATAAACACAGATGGCCGAGGAGAGACACCAAGCCGGGCTCAGACCTTTCCCTGCTAACAGCAGAGCAACCAGATTTTCCTTTCCCACTTCCCGCTTAACTAGCCCCTGGCACTGGAGAGGAGGACTGCAACTCCTTAGTGGACTCTGGAGGTTTCGCCCAGCAGATGCCGAGCCTCAAGGCCTGTCCACCAGGCCTCCCCAGGGATGGAGTAACAGCCCCGCAAGCGAGGTCTCTCCTCCTTTTTCCTTTGTCTTAATTAATTAATGCTCTTGTTCAAAGAAAGGGATGAAGCTCCTCGCCTTGGCTGACTGACTTAGGAGGCCGAGTGTGCCCACGTGTCTATCTGATGGAGCCCCTGCGTTCTCTACTGCACCCAATTCTGGAGCCGCACTCACCACCCATCCAAAACAGGGTACACGCGGAGTTCCAGGCCCCACGTGTCCCTCCCCTAGAACAAACCTTTGCTCAAATGCCCCGTCCTTTCAACTACTACCGAGGGCCCCCCCCCCCCCC
>NW_026596069.1:23945219-23963306 GCF_907164565.1 Psammomys obesus
CGGGGTGGTGGGCGGCCGCGCCCCCCGCGTGCCCGCCGGGGCCGCCGGCCGCCCCCTGCAGGTAGGGCAGGCCGGGCAGCACGGAGCCCACGCGCGTCGTGGGCACGTAGACGGGCGGCGAGGGCACGAAGCCGCCGGGCGCGCCGTCGTAGGCGGCCGGGGGGCCCGGGCTGGCCAGCGCCGCCAGCGTCGGGTACATGTCCTCGGGCTGCTCGGGCGCGAACGGGCCGAGCTTGGCGCCCCGGCCCGACCACAGCAGCTTGCCGGCCGTGGCGGCCGCCTGGTCCAGGTCGGCGAACAGCAGCAGGTCGTCCCAGGCCGGCAGGGCGGCCCCCGGCCCGGCCACCCCGGGCGCCGGCGGGAACGGGTGCGGGGAGGCGTAGGCGCCCAGCAGGAGCGGGCGGCCCGGGGGCCCCGCCACCGCCTCGGGGGCGGCGTCCGCGGCGCGCTCCCCTCCGCCCCGGGAGCAGGAGGACGACGGCGACGGCGACGAGCCGGGGGAGGGCGGCGAGGACGGCTCCCGCGCCGCCGCCGCCGGGAAGGCCCCGGGGTCGCCGGCGTCCGCGGCGGAGGAGGCCCCGAAACGCTTGGCCGGGCACCAGCCGCCGTCAGTCAGGGCCATCCACCGTCCGGCGCGGCTGCGGCCTGGCTCGCTCGGGTCCGGGTTCGAGGCTGCAGGGCGAGACGGGGAGACACGTCAGGATCGGGCCGGCCGCTCACCCCCGCCCTCCCCGCCACGGCTGGCACCCCTCGGGGACCCCGCCTCGGCTAGGGCCCCTTGGCGCGACTACGAGTCCCCCCCACCCCCGGGACGCGTGACCCCGCGCCCTCCCGCCCCACCCCTCCCGAGCATCCTTCCTCCAGGGAGCGGGCGCGGGGCCGGCCGGGGCCCCTCCCGTCCCTGCTTGGCAAGGCTGCGCGCCCCGGACACCCGAGGACTTAGGGACGCGTGTCGGGGCCGCCGCCTCCCGCCCCTCGGTGGGGACGACCCCGCGAGGGCGACTCCCGCGCGTGGATAAAACAAAACAAAAACAAAAGCAGCAACCTGTCCCCGAAAACGAAAGCGCCGCCTCTGCTGGCCCTCCCGGCCCTCCCGGCCAGACTCGCACCGCGCCGCGGAGGAAAGGCCACCGGCCCGGGGCGGGCGGGCGCCGGGACAGGCGCCGGGGCCTGGGCCACGCGCCCCGCCGCGGCCGGCCGAGCGCACCTTACACGCCGAGCGGCCAGCCCGGGCCCACCCACCGTCTCCCCACCGTCCCCGCCACGGTCCCCCCACCGTCCTCCCCACGGTCCCCCCAGCGCGCGCGGACAGGCCGGAGCGTCCCGGACCCCGCTGGGTGGAGCGGCGCGCAGAGCCCGGGAGGGGGAGGCCGCCCTCGGGGACAGCGGGGGGTGACAGGGCCTCCCGGCCGGCGCCGGCTCCGCGCGGAGAGGGATGCCCACGCGCGGCCGGCGCAGAGGTGCGTGCCCGCGGCCGCCCACCCTGGGCGCCGAGATCGCCCGAGATAAGGCCGCGCCAGAGACGCCCTGGGGAGGGGGCGGGGGCCGGCCCGGGGTCCCGGAGCGCGGGGTCCCCGGAGGGGGCGGCCGGCGGGAGCGGGAGGCGGACAAAGGCGGAGGGCGAACCTCGGCGGCGGGGATCCGGGCGGAGGAGCGCGGCGCGGGCGGGGATCCGGGCGGAGGGCGAACCTCGGCGGCGGGGATCCGGGCGGAGGAGCGCGGCGCGGGCGGAGGAGCCGGGCGCGGGGAGTCCGGGCGGCGCGGCGCGGCCGGGAATAAGAGCGGAGGAGGCGCCTGGCGGCCGGAAAGCCGCGGCCCGCGCTGCTGATTGGACTCGGGCGCGGCGCACGGCGCCCGCCGGAGTGCCAGGCTGTGGGTCGGGACTGCCGCCGCCGCGGCCGGTGCCGAGGTGAAGGGAAGGGGGAGGGGCCGAGGAGGAGGGGAGAGGCCGGAGGGGCGGGGGGAGGGCGGGGCGGGGGAGGGGAGCGCCCGGGAGGCCCGGGGGCGTGGGCAGCTCGCCCGGTCCCCAGCGCCCAGAGTCGGCCCAGGGGCGCCCCGCTCCGGGACCCGGGGTGCGGCCTCGCCAGACCACCGCACGTACGTGGGGCACATCCCCCCTCGGTGCCGGGATACACACACAGGCGCACAGCATGCATATACACACACACACCACACCACACACACACACCACACCACACACACCACACATATACACACATACACACACAACACACACACAACACACCAGATCACACACATACACACATCACACACAACACATCACACACACACACACACACCACACACACCACATCACACCACACATACACACACCAGATCATACATCTCACACACGCGCGCGCGCGCGCGCGCGCGCACACACACACACACACACACACACACACGGCAGAAGGGGGAGGGAAGCAGGCCGGGAGGAGCTGGCCGCGCCGCTGTGACCCTCCAGGTCAGGGCGCCCCGAAGCCGGCGGGGGACGCGCAGCTCCTCCTCCCGGGGTGCTGGCCGCCCTGGGCCTTCCCGACCCCGTCGGGGGCGCCGCGGCCGGGGAAGGTGCCGTCCGCGCGCCCTGGCCCCGGGGCTCAGAACGCAGGCTGGGTCCGGGTGGCTTGGCAGAGCTCGGGACGGCGCCGGGCTGCAGGCCACCGACCCAGAAGGAAGAGTCCGACCCCCAGCCCCGGCCCCGCACCCCCGGCCTCACCCCCAGCCCCGGCCCCGCGCCCCCCGCTCACACCTTCCCCCGGCCGCTGCCTCCCAGCGGCGACGGCGCCGAGCGCGGGCCGGCAGCTCCCGCGGGGACGGTTTCGGCGCCCACGCCCCCGAGGTGACCGGGCGGGCCCTCCCCGCGGACCCCCGCGAGGCGCCGCGCTCCCGCGGTTTTACTTTCGTTAGAGGAGAAGGTGCGGCGGGGTGGACGCCGAGCGCACGGGGCGCCGCGGGTTCGCGCGCGAGATGCCGCTTCGCGGGCGTCCCCTCCCGGGCCCGACCTGCGCGGCCGGCGGGGGACGGGGCCGCGAGGTTGGCCAGCGCCCCGAGGTCACCCCGAGCTCTCGGGTGCCGCTGCGCCCCTCCCCGGGGTCCCCCTCCGCCGCCCCCGGGCCCGCGGGCGGCCGCGGCCGAGCCGAAGTTCCTAGCCACCGCGAGGGCCCGCCCGGCCCGGCTCCCACCGCGGCGCCCAGCCGCTCGCCTCGGCTCGCTCGTTCGGTAAGTTCCAACGAAATTTTTACTTTTAAGCGGACTGGGACCTCCGAGGTCCATTTGGAAGCCACCCCTTAAGGCCTGGCCATCGCTTTTCCTTCCAGTCCGATTGTCCCGAAATAATGGCTCCACTTTGCTCCCAAAAGCAATTTTTTAGTTTTATTTTTATTTTTTGCAGTTTATGTTGGCTAAAAATAATAACCGTCTCCGCTAACTAAATCCCGGCTGTGAACGGCCTTGAAGGCCGAGGGGGACAGAGCCCGCACGCCAGACCGGCTCCTGCCCTGGTTGTTTTGGTTGTTGTTGGCTTTTTTTTTTGGGGGGGGGCTGTTATCTTGCCTGAATTCCCCGGGACAGCTGCAGCCCCCACCGCCCTACCTCCCCGCGGCCGCGCAGCCGAGCCTGGGGAGCACGGTGGCCCCGGGGTGACAGGTCCGGCGCCCCGCCGCAGTGGCCCGGGAGGGGACCCGCCGCGTCCCCAGCCATTTCAGAAGTCCCCAGCCGGAGGGGGAGGGCAGTGCGCCGGTTCCCTCTCAGGCCGCAGCATCCACCTTTGGGGGGGCCCCCCGAGAACGGTTCCTCCTGTCAGTTAGCGGGAAGCCGAACCGTCGACCCGTCCAGGGCCCCAGGCGAGAGCCCCGGCCGCCCGCAGCCCCGCTCTGCTCCCCCCCCCGACCCGCCCGACTGCGGCAAGGCGCATTGCGGGGCCCTCCTTGATTCAGGGGTGCGGGGGCACCCCCTAAACCAGGGGGAGCCCCGAGAGCTGGAGACGACCCCCACCGTGCCCTAGACAGCGCCCGGGAGCCTTTCCCCCCGTGTTTTTCTTTTGTTTCGTTTCCCTTCTTTTCCCCCCAGTTCTCGCTGTCTCGCCGCCTCCCGTCTTCCCTCTGCCAACCCTGAACGAAATCGTCTCGCTCTCGACCGTTCAGACGGGAGAGCAGGCCCAAGAGAGGGCCGGCTCCGGGGCGCGGCCTGGCCCCCTGGGCTCCCTTCTTTGGGCCGGGCCACACCGCCGTCCGCCTCTCAAATCGAGCCGGAACACAGCAGCCAATTGGGCAGGGGGCGGGGGCTCCGCGGCTGAGACGGAAGGGGTGTTTGGGGACCCGGTGGCGCGCGGCTTCCGGGGTCGGCACAGACAGACCTGGGCCCGTCCGTCCCTCCACGCCTCTGGCCTTGCAAACTCAAGCTCGCTACCTGTCGTTTCACGCGATTCAGGGAGGGGGGAAGGGCTGACCCACGCGTGCAATTCCTGTCTCAAACGGGGTTTGAACTTTGAGTTCAAATATCAAGGCCTAGGCTGTGGCTCGCCGGTAAATTACTGAGTGCCCGAGGGCGAGGGTTCGATTCCCACGCACTCCAAAAAGAGTGGACACTCCACGTTTTTAACGAGATTGTAGCACGTTCCTCACCGTCTTAGAAACTCTCTCACTCGCCCACCCACGGGTCACCTTGGCCCTTCTCGTTCTCCCCAGTGTCCCCCGTCTAGTGTGGGCCAGGTGTCCCCCTGTCGCAACGCCAGCCATCCAGCGGGGCGCTCCTGACTTGCGTTCGCGGTCCCCCGCCCTCCTCTCTTCCCGACGCTTCCTTCTTCTTTCCTTTTCTTTTTGCCCCACCTCTCCCCGTCCCTTCCTCCGTTTTATTTTTATTTTCCCATAAACAAACAAACAAACAAAAGCCGAAGCAGACGCCGAGCATGTGACTGCGGAAGAGCGAAGGTCGCTCCGGTCCCCGGGGTCGGCTCTGCCCGGTCTTGGCCTGGATCTGATGGGCCGGGCGGTGGGAGAGGGAGCCACCCGCGGGGCCCCGACCTCGCCCCGCGGCCCCCGCGCGCGCGCAGCCTCGGGTGACCTCGCCGGCGGCTCCGCGCAGAGGTGGGCTCGCGGCCGTCCCCAGGGTCACCGAGGTGGCACCCCTCTCGGCGCGCTGTTTACGGGACTTAATGTACTCCTTACGCGGCGGAGATAAGGGGGCAGCCGGGGAGGGTGGCTGTAAAAGCCCCACGCCCGGCGGCGGCGGCCCACTCTCGGCCATTAACCTTTCTACTTTCTTCTTTCCTCTCTCTCTCTCTCTTAAAGCTTGTTATCTGGGCCACCCAATGACCGACGAAAGATCTCCCCTCCCCGCGTCTCCCATCGCCGCTTTAAACCAAATAAATTTAGCTATTAAGAGCCAACACGTCTGACCGAGGATCGAAAGGTGGCTCTCTGGGATCGCTTCAAGAAGCGGAGGGGCCGGCGGCTCCCGAATCCCGATAAAGAAATTCCACGCCGGCGCCGGCCTCCCTCCGCAGCCTGCCTGAGATCGCGACCTCAAAAGGTCCATTTCGACCTGGGGCTGCTATTGAGGCATTGTCTTAGGCCCCCTGGCCTGGGTGTGCCAAACACTGGGCCTAACCCTAACCCAGGAGCTGTGGCACCTAAAACATTCCAGCCAAGCCTGCAGAACCAAAGTCAACGAAGTCCAAAGTACCATTTAAATTCGCCCCTTTCTCCCCCTTTAAGACAAAGCTGTCTATCATGGGTGGCAGGCTGGCCTCGAACTCAGGATGCCTCGGGCCTGTGGAGTATTGGAAGTGTTTGTAGTCTTGTCCTGCCGGTGTTTTTTCTTTTTCCCCCTAATACTAATAAAGACAAAACCAAATCATGCCTATCTATGTTCCCCGTGGTTCATTTTAGGAGCAGGGAAGCACCCCATATCTCCTGGGGGTCATGAGCACAACTTCTGAACCCCTGGCAGACGCGATGATAGACCTGTGTCCTGGGATTGAACCCAGGAAGGGTGTGGACTCTCAAAGGTTGGTTTGGTCAAATGCAGTATTTAGAATCATTAATTACGGCTGGCATGGCTACCTGAAGCCCGGGGCTGTACTAGCCAAAGCCATCACTTCCCTCTCAAGAGGTAAAGCCAGGAGCGCTTGGGGTGGTCAGATAATGATTTGATGTTTTCTGCTGCTTTGAAGCAGGAAGGGCTGAGAGGACAGGCACAGCCCAGGAGGTCTCCATGGGTAGGACTTTTCTGCTTCCCCCGCCTACTCTCTGGCAGATGCTGGGCTCACTTCTCTCCGAAAGGCGGTCAGCTTCTTCTGAGCCCTGATGCTGAGGGGTGAACTTACAGGCACCCCCTTTTCCTATCCCTTCCAAATTCTTTACTTCCCAAACACCCTCTGTATGTAGCCTGGCCTTCTAACCCAGCCTCTGAAGGAGAAAGGGAAGGAGAAGAAAGGGAACTTCTACCCCCAAGAAAGTGAGACCCAAATTTCCAGCCCCGTGGGGTGAGCTAGACTTGAGGTCTCCCTGGATGTAGCAGCTTTCGGAGACTTCCAGCACTCGGTGTGAATTCTGGGATCCTGACCCCACTGCGCCAGACCTGTGTCTGCGGTGTGAATTCTGGGATCTGGACCCCACTGCGCCAGACCTGTGTCTGCGTCGAGCAGGGATTGAGAAAGTCGGGGGGGGGGGGGGGGGAGAAAGTGGGGCTTTCGAGAAATTTGCTAAGTTCTAAGTGCCATCCTTGAGTCCGCGAAAGGGGAGTGACCAAGAAAAGTTCCTACTCAGAAATATGACCTCTCCATTCAGCTATGTTGCAAATATGCAGAGAATTAGGACCAAAGGGTTTGCCTACCACTGCGCAGCCCTCCAGCTTCCTGCCACTCGCCAACATGTCCTGAGTAGGCACTGTGGGGAGAAGAAACAGGAGGCAGCTACAATCTAGAAGGTTGAGCCTGTGGAGCCGCAGGCAGCTTCCTGAAGGGGGCTGAGGGAAGCTTTGTCTTTCTCTGAAAGGGCACTTCAAGATTGCAGTTATCCTCCGGGCTGCAAAGTGGGTTTGGAAATTGAGAGTTCCTTCCTCTAGCTTAGAGGCTGAGATAGTTTGTAAGAGCTCCTCGGCTAGCCCAGGGCTTGGGGCTGCTGTGCCACCTCCTAATACCACATCTATTTTCTGCTTGAGGAGGGCAAGCCGCCCAGCCCAGCGTCTCTTCTCTATCCCGGTTCCCTCTTTTGTAAAACAGCTAAAAAACCAAAGCAGGGTGTGCTGATTGTGCCTGGACTCACTGTGCTCAGACTGGGGCAGGACTCTCAGGTCACAGTGAGACCTTGTCTCCAAAAACTCAAAAGGTAAAGACATTTCCTGACAGGACAAGCCAATGACCTGAGTTTCATGGAGACACTCAACTCCCACAGCTTTTCCCTGACCTCCACTCACACACTGTGGGAAGTGTGCATGCGTGGGCACATACACACGTAAGCGTAACAAAAGATTTAAAGAAAGAAAAAACTAGAAGGAAGAAGGAAAAAGAAAAAGAAAGAAAGAGAGAGAGAGGAGGGAGGTAGAGAGGGTGGGAAGGACTCCCTCATGGGATCTTTGCGAAGACTAAAACCTTTGGTAGGATGCTGGCGCATAGCAAGCCCTAAGAGGTCTCACTGACAACCTCACATACGCTGCACCAGATCTCAACTTTGTATGGGACCTAACCGCCCTGAGTTCCCAGGAAAGCACTCCTATTTGAGTTGGGGGCTGCTGTGAGCCCTCTGTGTACCAGCACCAGGACTTTATTTATTGCGTTATGGTAGGGAAGGAGGTGAGGGGTGAGACAAACATTGGTCCTTTGCTGGCTTTTGGTGCCTTTGAAGAGGAAAACATTCCTCGGTTTTTTTTCCCCTCTTGCAAATGCAAGTAGCAGACTCCATCTTCTGCAGGACCGAGATAGCAATCTTGAGGCTCCTCAAAAAAGAATCCCAGTCCTCCACTGCAGCCCCTCCCTGCCAGCTCCTCTCTGGAGAGAGAGGAAGGAATTATCACGCAGCCATGGAGAAGAGCAACCAGGGACGTGGGCACTTTAAACTGATCTGCACCTAACCTTAACACTTCTCAAGCTTTTTACCTATCAACTCAGCATTGTAGACTTAACCCACTTTCATTTTTTATTATTGTTTTGTGGGTTTCTTCGCTCCCACCTCCCCAGCTCAGTTTAGTTTTCTTTATTTAGTGCTGCGGTTAGAAGCCGGCGCCTCATGCATGCTAGGCAAGTGCTTTCTGACACGCCACAGGAGCACCTTATGGGTTCTGGGACACTCCAAATATCTTCAGTCCTGTGTTCTTTCTGCCCTTCTTTTCCTCCTCCTTCCACTGTGTATTCTAAAACAAGGTCCAAACCTCAACAAAGAATACTGCTCTCTAGATAGACAGTGAAAGAGATGTGTCTTCCACAAGGCAGGATCCAGGGTGTGTGTGAAAGTCTTTCTCTCCCTCTCTGCAGGCTTTTGGCCCCATCTGGGCCCAGAGACTGTTTTCCTCTGGTCTTTGACAGTCCTGATCTTTTCTGTTTGATTTACTGAGTGCTGTCATTTTTCTGCTCTTTACTTTCACAATCACACATCCAAACCTGATAAAGTTCAAGACCCTGAGTGCTCGCAGCTTCCCGAGATTGACAGTCCTCCTGCCCTCCACCCCAGCCAGCCAGCTGAGGCTGATTGAATCCTCATGGATGGAAGCCTCCAGGGATCAGAAGAAGCAGCTAGGGCCAGGGACTGCTCTCGTTCCCAGACACTTCTGCTACCCACCCCAGCAAACCTCGTCCCTTCTTTCCCAAGACAGATTGTCAAAGACTTTTGGGTACAGACGTGAAAGACCTGAGCTTGCCTCATGCAGAGCTGGTTAAGATGGGACACAAAATCCTAGACAGCTGTGGTGAGACCCAGAATCCTAAATCTACTGAAGAGCAATGGGACACTTAACCTCTCGGTGCCTCAGTTGCTCTGTCCATAAAATGGTAAAAATATTGCTTCACACAAGCATTCGTCACAGCCTAATGGCCGGGGTGCTACTTGCCACATGCTGCCTTTTAGGCTCCGTGGAGATGGCATGCATATGGTTGGCCTGGCTCTTTGGTTCCTGTCAGGTCGATACAAATTCAGACGTTAATCTAAATACTACACTAGTGAGCTAAACAAAACAAATGATTCATCTCCAAAGGCCAAACTGTTAGCTTAGACTCGGGTTTCCAGATCGCTGAAATGTCTTCCGATGGAAGCTGCTTTCTAAATACTTCATTTTCGCACTGGAGAGATGGCTCAGCGGTTAGGAGGACCTGAGTTCAACTCCCGGCAGCTGCACATGGTGGCTCACAATCCACTAAGAACGGAATCCGATTCCCTCTTCTGGTATGCACAAAAAACAAAGCACTACATAAAATAAATAAATAAATAAATCTTAAAGATAACGTCCTTTTCTGCCCATAAACATGTGACTAAAAGTGGTCACCAAGGACGGTGTGAACACTGTGAGGGCGCTGTAGTTAGCACATTTATCTGTCTGTCTGTCTGTCTATCTATCTGTTTCGTTTATCTTAAATTATCGGAATTTTCTAGGGTGGGGGACCAGCCCAGTGGCAGGGCACATGTGTAACAAGCTCCAGACCCTTAGTTTAATACCTAGAATCCCAAAACAAACAAATAAATAAACCTGATTAAGGTAAAGTAATTAAGGTAGTGGTGACTCAAGTAGACTGGCTGCCAATCTGAGTGTTCTCACCTCGGTGACTGTAGGAGGGGAGCGATGGGGATTCCTGGCCTGACAGACAGTGCCCCAGAGAGCTGACAGAACCTGAGAGCTGTCCCAGCTCTCTGAAGAGGATGCTGTCCACCAGCATGGCCGCCCTTAAACAGAGAAGAGAAGACGCCAGGAGCAAAGCCCCCGGGGCTCCGCACTGTCATGCCACAGTCCTGACACCCAAGCTCTGAAGGCGCAGTGCACGGAGACGAGGAGGAGGCTGCGGACAGGACAGACGGTTGGTCTAGAGAATGAAGGAAGGCCAAGAAAGCTCAGGGAAGAGATGGCTGGCCGTCGGCTGTCCTCACTGGGGCTTCTGCTTCCGAGTCTGAGCCCAGGAGAAAACGAGCCTTCAAGAGGAACAAGTAACATCAAATCTTGGGGGTAAAAATGTTGCCTAGGAATGGTGGCAGGTGCCAGTAATCCCAAGATTCAAAAAGCGGAGGCAGGAGGATCCCTGCAAGTGTGTGGCCAACCTACTTTACAGAGGGAGGGCTAGGCCAGCTAGGCTTACTCAGTGAGACCCTTTCTCCATAGACAGACGGAGGGATGGATAGATAGATAGTTGGATAGACAGATAGATAAGTAGTGTTCCAAGACTATAAACTTGGGGGGGGGTGCTTTTTGTTTGTTTTTCATGACAGGGTTTCTCTGTGTGACTGACTGTCCTGGAACTCACTCTGTAGACCATGCTGGCCTCGAACTCACAGTAATAGATACACCTGCCTCTGCCTCCAGAGTGCTGGGGTTAAAGACGTGCACCACAATGGCCCGGCAGGACTGTGAGCCCAAATGAGCATCATCTGTCCCTGTAAAGCATGTCCTAAGGAAGCTAAATAACACTAAGGAACAACTGTGTTATTCCTATTCAAAGTCAGCACTGTTGTCAGCTACTTTGTTTAGAAGACCCTTTTTATTCGGGAGTGATGATGGCAGTCAGCACTTAGGAGGTGAAAGCAGGTCCACACAGGCCAGCTTTGACTCCTTGAGGCCCTCCCTGTCTTAAGAAAAAGAGAAAGAAAACCAAGCCAGGCTTGGTGGCACACGCCTTTGATCTCAGCACTCAAGAGGCAGAGGCAGTGGATCTCTGTGAGTTTGAGTCCAGCCTGCTCTACAAAGCAAGTCTAGGACAGCAGGACTACACAGAGAAACCCTGTCTCGAACCCCCAACCCCACCCCCCTAAAAAGTAGAAAACCAAGGCGGGGCATGGAGGTGAACACCATTAGTCCCAGCACTCAGGAGGCAGAGGAGGGTGATTGCTGTGACTATGAGGCCAAAGTGAGTTCCAGGATAGCTAGGGCTATGTAGTAAGACCCTGTCTCCACAAAAGGAAAAAAGAAAACTGAAAGCCGGGACGGGAGAGATAGATAGCTCATCAGTTAAGAGTACTCCCTGGCTTTTCTTGCAGAGAGGACCCAGGTTCAGTTCCCAGCACCAGTCTAACTGCAGTGCCGGGGGATCGGGGGATCCAATCACCTCTTCTGGCTTTTTGGGGCACTTTATGCATGTGGTGCATAGTGCACAGACATGCAATGTACATAAAATAACAAACAAATCCTGTCTAGAAAGAAAGAAGGAAAAAAAGAAAATCAAAGGAAACCAGAGGGCACTTTTCCCCTCTCTAGTCAGCAGATATCATCTGTGTGTTATGAGGTTGCTCCTTTCCGACCAGAGCTGGCCTCTGCAGAGGTTCTAGAGACAGGCTGATGGCAAACGACTTCTCCCGGCACCTCCTGAGTCAGATTACTCCTCTGTTTACCATGCCACAAATTAAAGGCATGTGCATACCCAACGAAAACAGTGTAAATGTTACATCATTTAAAGACTACACCATAGACGTACGTCCCTAAAGTCTAGCCAAAACCACAGGGTAGATCCGCAAATAAAGCGAGCTGACAGCCTTCAAACTTTTTGCTTTCATTCGTTTGTTCTTTCTTTGTTTTTGTTTTTGTTTTGTTTTGTTTTGTTTTTTTTGGTGGGGGGTGTTTTTTCAAGACTGGGTTGGTTTCTCTGTGTAGCCCTGGCTGTCCTAGAACTTGCTCTGAAGACCATGGTGGCCTCGAACTGAACTCAGAAACTTGCCTTCCTCTGCCTCCGTGCAGCAGCCCACTCCGCCTTCAAATTTCGAAGGCACTTCCCTGTCAAGAGCTCCGCATAAGCCAGGAGGGGTAATGAAGTGCCTTTACTCCCAACACTCAGAGAGGCAGAGGCAGGAAGACCTCTGTGAGTTCAAGGCCATCATGGTTGGTCTACAACGCCAGTCCAGGACAGCCAAGGCTGCACAGAGCAACCCTGTCTCAAAAAGAGATGCGGGGGCTGGGGCGGGGGTGAAGGTCATCATATACCAAGCAGCTATGGAAATGGCTAGGTGAACAGAAGTGAGCTTATGTGAATCAGCATCTGAAGGTGATAAAACTCACAGCAACCAGCAAGAAAGCTGAAAGCCTAGAGTCATGAGTTCAAATCCCCGTCTCTGCTGTGAGCCCTTGAATACCACTGCATCTCCATTTCTCCATCTGCATGAAGGAGGTAACGAGAAGGGTGTCTTTTATACCAGGTAGGCTGTTTGAACTGTTTGGCAGGAACGATGATATTCTGTTTCAGGCTATTTTGGAGGGTTGAAGAGAGGAAAGGATGTCAAGGGCCTGGAGACTAAAGAGAGGCAGGCTGATCAAAGGCATGAAGAGAAGACATGAGACAAAGCCTCGGAGAGGACCAGAGGTGAGCTTCAAGGGGTCAGTGAAGGCCACAGGCAGCCTGAGAATGTTGATGCTCACAATTCCAGTACTTGGGAGTCTGAGGCAGGAGAAGTGTTCAGGGGTCAACGACGTAACCAACAAACCCCCAAATGCTTGACCGATGGGCAGTTACAACAGCTCAGCAAGTCGAAGCGCTTGCTACCAATCTGAATGCGATACTCACACTTACCTAAGGAAGCTGATCTGGTAGGATGAAGACAAACATGTAGACGCATATACATACATGTTATTATAATGTCATATTATATGATTTACCAGAGGACTTACAGGGTACGGTCCGAGAGCAGTCTAGCAAAGGATGTGTCATACAGGAGCAGCCGAGAACCTGGATGTCCATGGCGCTGGACGTCTCCACATTCCCAGACTGGCGCCACAAGGACGGAGCATTCCTGGAGAACTGCTGGTCCTTAGTGTGCATGGGAAGCCCGGAAGCCCGAGGAAGGTGGCTCTAACACCTTCTCTCTAGTGAAAGAAGGCTGTTCTGGAATGCGCTATATAGACCGAGCTGGCCTTGAACTCAGGGACCTGCCTACCTCTGCCTCCCTGAATGCTGGAATTAAAGGCCTGTGCCAGCACGCCTTGTTGATACAGTCTTTCTGCTTCAAATGATCAGATCAATAAAGTCTTTCACAAGAGTGCCCAGAGGCTCGTATTTTAGTAAATTCCAGATCCAGTCAGGTTGGCAAATAAGAACTGAGTTCCACCCCTGGGACCGCCACAGCCGAAGGATGAACGGACTACTGTAGGCTGTCCTCTGACCTCCGCACGAGGATCACGGCGCACTTCTGAGAGCGTACGCTTGAGTGCACGTGCACACACTCAGAAATGTGTTAAAAAGAATTTTAAAGCCCTTGATCCAGTCCTGAGCAGGTGTGGTGATGGGCTCCATGGGACTTCAGACCTTGGGAGGATTTGTGAATACATCATTCTTGGCCATATACTGAGTTTGAGGCCAACCTAATCTACATGAGGCTAATCAATCAACCAATCGATAAATCAGTGGATAAAAAAAAAATGCGGTTCTGAGACTCTGATGTATCCACAGATTGTTTCATGATAAAATGTATTACACTGTCCAGGCCTGGTGGCACATGCCTTTAATCCCAGCACTCTGGAATTCCAGGCTAGCCAGGGCAACAGAATAAAATGTACTAATAAAGATGGATATAGAGAGGGCTGGGATGTAGTTCAGCTCCCCGAGCGCCTTCCTGAAATACGTGAAGCCTTGAGTCAGATCCCTGACACCTTATAAAACGAGGCCTGGTGGCACCCACCTATGATCATAGCACAGAGGAGGATTAGGAGTTCAAGGCCAGCCTTGAACAGAGGGAATTTGAGGCCAGTCTGGGCTATCTGAGAACGTGTCTCAAAAATAGACATAAAATTGTGCACTCTAGCTGTTAACTCAGGGATAGCCAAGTACAATCATAGAATCACAGAGGGAAGGTATGGAGGACAGGAGTGGTTCTCAACCTGTGGGTCAGAGGCCTTGTGGAGTCACATATCAGATATTATGATTCATGACAGTAGCAAACTTACAGTTATAGTGTAGCAACAGAAATCGTTTTATGGTTGGGGGTTACTGCATCATTAGGAAGATTGAGAACTACTGGACTAGAGATTTTAGATAAATCTTCTAATAAAAGACAATTATGGATTGAGGGGAGCTGAAATAGGACAATCATGTTAGAAAGGGCAAGGGGATGGAGGGGAGAAATATGGGGAAGGACAGCATGTGAGGGGTCAGATGGAAACCTAAAACTTCCTAAGATAGACACATAGATGAAGGTGATCCAGACGAGATTGGCAAAGAGTGGGAGAGACAGAGTCCTAACTTGCTCTCTTATCACCAAATGAAGCTTCCAGTCCTGGGATTGGGTTACACTGTTGCAGTTGTTGGCCAAAGGGGTTCTGTGGGAATCCCTAGCAGCCCAGGTTGTTGCCTAGACGATAGGTTGCTCTCTACAAACTGACAAGGATTCCTTGAACACGAGCTGCTGACTAAATAGAGCCTTTACTCCTATGTCCCAGTGTGGTTGATATGGGAAGGTATTCTGCGAGCTACCAAAAGAGAAAAGCAAATACCAAGGCAGTTCCAAACCCTTTGCTTGACAGTGGCATCCTCCGAGCAAGATGTGCTAGGGCAATGGGGGTAGCCAGCCAGCGTCTGATCTGACTTAAGGCCTGCTCTGCAAGGTGAAATCCACACTTGACGCCACTGGGTGAAGAAGCAGAGAAGAGATAGCCCGGGGACTTAGAGTAAAATCAAATACTGCTGTAAAAACAAACAAAAAAAAACCCATAGTGGTAAATATGACTCTAAGGGTGTTCTGCTCACTCAGTGCCTCCATCAGCCATCATGAGAAATGGAAACAAGCCGGGCATGGTGGTGCACGCCCGTGATCCCAACACTCCCGGAGGCAGAGGCAGGAGGATCGCTGTGAGTCCGAGGGCCAGCCTGGTCTACGAAGTTAGTCCAGCACAGCCGCACAGAGAAGCCTTGTCTAGAAAAAGGAAGCAAACAAAAAACAAACGGAAACAAGCGTAGAGGTCCACAGCCGGACATTGCACAGGGTGGGAGAGCCCTTGAAACCCTCAGCCCTAATGGATGTCTCCATCAGCTCCCTCCTCTCAGAGATCAGGGAACCCCCACAGAGGTGGAAATAACAGGAGAGCCCCTGGTGCCCTGCACCCTGCTGGACACCTCTTCCATGCTGGATTTTCTTCAGCCACAGAGCCTCCACCCACCAAAGTCACTCTCACTCCTCCCCTGGACAGAACAGGCTGGCCATATCCCATTGTTGACAATAGCCTTCTCAGTGTTGCCAAGGAGTCTGAAGTATCCATGCAAGGTGACTGTCACCTATCTGACATGCTGGAGCCAAGAAGTCCTTCAGATCTGGAAAAAAAAAAAATCACATGTATAATTAGCTACCCTGGGGTTGAGACTCAATCGAAACAAAATTTATTATATGATTTAGATACACAGTGTGAAGATAGTTTTCCACAATTCGTAGTGCACCTCACCATGCCTGGGGGAACATGCCTGTAATCCTAGCTACTCAGGAGACTGAGACAGGAGGATCAACAGTTCAAGGGTAGCCTGGACAATTAAGAAAGCCCTTGTCTCAAAATAAAACATAGAATAAGCCGGGCATGGTGGCGCACGCCTTTGATCTTGGCACTCGAGAGGCAGAGGCAGGCAGATCTCTGAGTTTGAGGCCAGCCTGGTCTACAGGCTGAGTTCCAGGACAGCCAGGGCTACACAGAGAAACCCGGGCTTGGAAAACCAAATCAAAATAAAATAAAATAAAACACAGAATAAGATGTGGGCTGTGGATCAATGATAGAGAATTTGCCTTATAGGCCTAAATTCAATTACTGGCACTGAAAACATCATCGAGTGAGCACATTTTCACTGTGACCTGAGTGAAGTCAGGTGCAGACTTTTCCACTGCGGTATTGGATCAGCATTCAAAAGGCATCGGGGTCTTTTTATAACTAAGAATTAGTGTTTTTGTAAACAGTCTGTAGCCCAGGACGGCTGATCTCACCATGCAACTGACAATGACCTTGGGCTCCTGATCCTCCTGCCTCTACTTCCCAAGGGCTGGGATTAGACTTGCACCATCGTGCCCGGTTTATGAGGTGCTAGAGATGGAACCCAGGGCTTCCTGTGTGCCAGGAAAGCACTCTGCCAACTGAGCTACATCCCCAGCCCCAAGTTTGGGGATTTGGATCCATTTCAACCTGTCTATCTGTAGACGGATGGAATACACAGCTGTAATCGGCCAGCTACAGAATGTACATTTATAATCCTCCAGCATTAGTTAAATGGCTTTACCCATTTGCTAACCTATAGGACACATTCGATGTCTGGTGGCTGAGTGAGTGGACTCATGAAATTCTCAGTTAGGCCGTAGTGATGTAAATTGATAAGCACAAGCCTCGTACCAGCTACGGTCCCAAGAGGTTTTGTTTCGTGTTTGCACCACTCTGCAGGTGACATGCCTATATGAGCTCTTCCTCACAGGGGAGGCCCAGGGGAGCTGTGGGAATCGGGCAGGGTCGGGCAGCTAGCAGTGACAGAGATGAACCCAAGCACAAGCTTCTAGCTCTGGGCCTCCACCCTGTCACACTGCCTTTTCCTTGAGTTTTTCAGAGTCTCACCAAGCTGCCCAGACTGGCCTTCAGCTGGCAAGCCTCCTGCCTCAGCCTCTTGAGCAGCTGGGCTGATACATCTCCAGATCACTAAGCATGCCTACATTTATTTTCTGTTCAGCTTGAACTTAAGGCCTCACACAGGCAAAGCAAGTGCTGAGACAGACATGTTCCTTGTTGCGTGGTTTACACCTAAGACTTTGGTCTTGCTATTATTGTGTTTAGACCAGATCTCACTTGCCTGGCTTGGAGCTTGCTCTGTAGACCAGGCTGGCTTCAACTCACAGAGAGCCACCAGCCTCTGTCTCCCAAGTGCTAGAAATAAAGGCATGTGCAGCCACACCCTAAAACTTTCAAAGGCCTGCTGTGGATTCTTTTCTCCCATTAGCAACTAACACCACTACAGAAGCCTTAGTCCAACTGGTGGTTAAATGTGGGTTTTTTGGGACCTTGGTGGTACATGCTTTAATCCCCACCCTCTTAGGCAAAGGCAAAATTCAAGGCCGGTCTGGAGCACGGTGAGCTACGGTCCAGCAAGGTCGACTTGGTGAGGGCTACAGGGTGTAAAGCTGCCTCAGAAGAGTAAAGCCTGAATAGTCTGGGCCCTTACTGCAGACTGGGGAGAGCCTTGGAGACTACCTTCCACACCAGGCCTGGAACACGATCCTCACTGGGAATCTGCTCCACGACTGTTTCACTCTCATCAATCTTAAACAGTTGCTCTGTGACTTAAGGTCATCTCTTTCTACCTGTGGTAGTTTTTTCCAAGAGCTTATCACCTTCTCCTTGTAACTGAGAAAGTTGACTCATTTCTATGGGGCCCTACTCACTTTCCGATATATTTGTCAGTGGTTTTCTAATAAAATATACGCATATATTCCAGCACTTGGGAGACTGAGGGAGAAGGATGGCCTCAAGTAAGAGGCCAGCTTGGGCATAAGCAAGATCCTGAGTTGTGGATATAAACATGATTTTGTTTTGGTCCCAGGTGTGGGATATGGGACTGATTCCGATGGTCCACAGCAGCAGACTATTTGCCTCCTGTGGGCTCTGAGAGGAGCTCTTTGCCAGCTGTGGATAGTTTAAATCTGAGGACTCTGAAGAGAGAATAAATGCCAGAGGCCAGAGAGTGAGGAGCACTGATAAAGAACAAGGCTGTTGCTGATTCCCCACCTCAGCTTCTGTTGCTGCAGTAAGATAAGAAGCTGGAGATCTCCTGAAAGGACTGGACTGGCTCCAAGGAACCCGATGACCCCAACCAGCAGGAAGCAGCTAAGAGAACTGTGGCCCCTCTCCCACTAACCCTTTCTCTCTCCTACCTGGTGTTGGGGTGTTGGAAGGGATTGGGGTGAAGTAGGAAGAAAGAGATAAAAGAAAAGTAAATAAGAGAGCTTTTTTTTTTTT